>NC_080185.1:120508498-120772499 GCF_950295315.1 Erinaceus europaeus
CCCCATCTGCCTCCTGCCTGCAGCTTACAGCAGTCCAAGTACCAAGTGGCACACTCGAGGTGACACATAGCCGGGCCAGGAAGCACTCTGGGGGCCTTCATAACAGGGAGGGCTCAGGACTCCCCCCACTTCCATGGGGGTGGGGAGCAGAGCTAGTGTCCACTTCCTGTAGTGCCACAGTGATGCCGCTTTTTGCAGGCTGTGGGCTCGGCCCTGTCGTGGTGGCTGCATGCCAACCTGCTTTTTTATTTAATGTTTATTATCTTTATTTATTTATTGGATAGAGACAGTCAGAAATTGAGAGGTCAGGGGGAGATAGAGAGTGGAGAGACAGAGAGACACCTGCGGACCTGCTTCATCACTCATGAAGCTCTCCCCCTGCAGGTGGGGACCGGGGGCTCGGATCCGGGTCCTTGCACATTAATATGTGTAATATGTGTGCTCAACCAGAAGCCACCACTCCTCCCTCCCACTTTGTCATCTAAGTCCTTCCTGTTTCGGTGGGGCACCGGTGGGCAGAGCCTCACAGAGGTACCCAGTAAACTGAATGCGTACGTCCCCTTCCTGGAAAGTCACCTCTGCTATCTCTGGGACTTCTTGCCTCTTGTCTCTTTGTGAAGTTAGCCGCCGTGGATGAGAAACAGTCTTCACCACAGTGCTCGGTCCTAGGGCACTGGGTCTCCTGAGCCTGAACGTGTGCAGCCCTAGTGGTACCCTCCCCCCCCCCCCCGCCACGGCCCCAGAGCAGACGTTTTTCATGTTCTTTGCACAGATTTCCTGACAAAAACAACAGTCAGACTTGCGCCTGGCATGGCAGGATGTGATTGAGTGGCTTATGGAGGCTGGGGTTCTCTCAAAAATGATCTCAGTGGCTTGTAATATTTTAAATAGTTCTCCAAGCTCCAGTCTTTGGACGTGCTGTGAATAAGCAGGCTTTTGTGGGTCTGCTGGGAATGTGACCATTTCTAATGTAGACGCGTTGGATGCATTTTCTTATGTAATGTCACCTTGCAGAGTGAGTAGTGGAATGTTTTCCCGCTGACACTCAGATTCCATTTTCTTTTGGAGTGTCACCTTGCAGACTGAGCACAGCTCATGTTTACGAGATGGGGATGGCTCTTTTATTTTGAATGCTTTTAACATTTCCTCTGATCATCTCCTTTCTGCGGATTTATGTCTGTGGCTGCATATGGGAGTGCCTCTGGGGCTCCTTGGGAGTTTGAAATCTACTGGTGGGCAGATGCCAGTTCTTCTAGGGGTGGGGCCAGATACTTCGCTAAAGACATGAAGTGCAAGGCTCATCTGTTCCCAGGGTTGTAGAGAGTGCTTTGGGAGAAGAACGGTGACTGCTATTCTGTTATATACGCTACAGATGACTTTCTGATTTGTCTTCCGGCTCAGGTATGAACGGTTACAGAAAACCTGCTCTATCGCCCTGGTGGGCAAGTATACCAAGCTCCGAGACTGCTACGTCTCCGTGTTCAAGGCCCTGGAGCACTCAGCCTTGGCCATCAATCGCAAGTTGAATCTGCTGGTGAGTCCCGGCCTGGCCTTCCTACCCTCCTGACACTCACCCCGCCATCTGTGTTCCCCAGGGCCAGGGTGTATTGAAGGCAGTGCCGCCCCACCTCTGGAGGGCTCCACATTCAGCCAAGAGTAGTTCTAGTGAAGGCTGCAGGACACCAGTGGCCCAGGGAAGAGGCGGGCAGGAAAGGGGGTGGGACAAGGCAGGGAGAGGCTGAGGAGCCGGGCACGAGGGTGGAGCTCATTACAGCCCAGGGGTCTAGCTAGGGGGTGCGCTCTGCCTCCCACGTCCCCACAGTGCAGACACCCCAATGGGAAGGAGGGCAGCAGTCGTGTTTCTTTTTTGTTTGACTTTTTTAAAAAGTTGATTTATTAACATGATATGGGAGAGTGAGAGTGAGTGAGACAGAGAGAGAGAGAGAGAGAGAGGGAGATATCAAGAACACAGCTATGTGAATTCGTCCCAGTGTGGTGGGGGCCAGGCTTGAATCTGGCTGGCACCGATGGCAGACCAGCTGTCCTCATCCCAGTTCGGAGTCCAGATTTTCAAAAATGCCGTCCTCCCCTTTCTAACTTGGAGGAGCGACAGCTGACTGACAGTCTCGTTTCTTTATGACGTCAGCGTTCCGGGAGAGCGGCAGGGACTGGTGTTTCACAGGAGCATGCTCTTGACCTCTGTCAGTGCAGACGGGAGCTCATGTACCACACGCAGTAGGCAGAGCACAGTGTGAGGTGCGGAAAGCAGAGCATTCAGCCTCGCTGAAGCCCCACTTCTCTTTCTGTCCAACTAGCCCAGTTTAACGCTTATCTCTGAGATTTCTCTCTCTAAGCATTCCTACTCAGTGATCTGCTGTCTGTGTATGTGATGGTTGATGGTTTCAGGAAGTCTCACTACCTTGAAACACTCATTTACCACGAGAGAGGTGGGAGGGAGAGAAAGAGACCAGAGCACTGCTCAGCTCTGGCATAAGATGATGGCAGGGATCGAACCTGTGGCCCCTGAGTCTCAGACACATATGTCCTGTGCTCTGACCACCTGAGCAAGCTCTCCTTACATAAGGAACAATGCTCCACTGAGGACATTCTCTCACTTCGCTTAGCTACCACCTTAGGAACCACCCACCCATCCCCTTAACTGTTTTTTTTTTTTTTTGTAATCTTCTCTTTTTATTTCCTATCCCCCCTTTTTTGTTCATTTTTTTAAAAAAAGGTTAACCCTTTTAGTTTAGCTTTTTCTTTTTTTAAAGATTTTATTTATTTATGAGAAAGTCAGGAGGAGAGAGAAAGAACCAGACATCACTCTGGTACATGTGCTGCCGGGGATCGAACTCGGGACCTCATGCTTGAGAGTCCAAAGCTTTAGCACTGCACCACCTCCTGGACTGCCGGGCTAGCGTGGGGGTGCCTCTTCCTGGGTGCGTACTCTCTGGGTTGGAGAGAACTCGACCGGAGCCAGCCTGGGCTGCTACTCACTCAGCGACTTGAGGGAGATGCCTCAGGAACCAAGCTCGTGGCTGTAGCGAGGCAATGCAATATCTTTTTTTTTAAATATTTATTTTATTTATTTATTCCCTTTTGTTGCCCTTGTTGTTTTATTGTTGTAGTTATTATTGTTGTTGTCATTGTTGGATAGGACAGAGAGAAATGGAGAGAGGAGGGGAAGACAGAGAGGAGGAGAGAAAGATAGACACCTGCAGACCTGCTTCACAGCCTGTGAAGCAACTCCCCTGCAGGTGGGGAGCCGGGGTTCGAACCGGGATCCTTATGCCGGTCCTTGTGCTTTGCGCCACCTGCGCTTTACCCGCTGGGCTACAGCCCGACTCCCCGCAATATCTTTATTGATCAGAGAGCCAAGGCTTTTAAAGGGCAGACCCGGAAGTGGCAAGTCAGAAACAGAAATGGCTAGGAAAGGGGCAGAGAAAGGCAAAAGGCGCTGGAAAGGTAGGAACTTCCTTAGCAACTGTTGCGAGGGTTTTAACTGGTAGGATTAATACTACCCTGCAGGCAGGGAGGGTCTTGAGGGCAGAAAGAAGATAGATCAAAGGGATGGAATGGGTGGGGATCTTTCAGGCAAAACAGTGGTTATGTACATAGGCCATAGTATCAGGAATGCAGGGTGGAGCAGGGGGAGCTGGCTTAATGTTTTAAGGAATGCCAGGCTCCTGGAGGCAGAAAAATGCAGGGTGCTTTGTGAGGCTCCTCACAATTTCCCGACACTAGACCACTCTTGGTTCATTTTTGTTAGTGGTTTCACTGCACTTTCCAAAATCACAGGGCTCCAGGGATAATTATTTCATACCCACACTTGTTGTGAGGAAGTCAGTGTGCCTTCCACCAAAGTTCTGTTCACCTGGCTGTGAGGGTGACCTGACTATGCCATCTGTCACCCCACTGATGGCCAGGGTTGATTCGGTCTGTCTGGCTGGCTAGGCGGGTGTCCCTTTCCTCCCTCACCACTCCATGTGTGTCCCTCCTGGAAGCTATGTACCCGGTCGAAGAGGACGGCCTTTTCCGAATAGAGACAGACCCGGCCTTCAGTCGAGGGTATACGAGTAGCTGCGCTCCCCTGCTAGAAGCTCCAAACAAGCTCTCAAAGTTCTGTGCCCCCTTTCCCACCCAGTCAACAGACCACTTGCTATTTTTTAAATTTTTTTATATTTTATTTATTTATTTATTTTCCCTTTTGTTGTCCTTGTTTTCATTGTTGCTGTAGTTGTTGTTGTTCTTGATGTCATCGTTGTTGGATAGGACAGAGAGAAATGGAGAGAGGAGGGGAAGACAGAGGGAGAGAAAGATAGACACCTGCAGACCTGCTTCACCGCCTGTGAAGCGACTCCCCTGCAGGTGGGGAGCCAGGGGCTCGAACAGGGATCCTTATACTGGTCCTTGTGCTTTGCGCCACCTGTGCTTAATGCTGCACTACTGCCCCACTCCCACCACTTGCTATTTTTTGCAAGTTCATTTGCTCTAGTCCCCTGTACCCCACAGTGAGATGAGCCAGCTGTCTGTCACTGCTCTTACTCACTCAGCACCATCGCCTCCAGTTCCATCCATTTTGTCCCAATGAGTCTCATCTGTTTCAGTGGTGGAGTGGTGTTCCATTGAGAATGCATCCCATGACATGACTTCTTTTTTTCCCCAATCTCATAACTTCTTTTTTTTTTAAACTTTTTTTTAATACTTATTTTATTTATTTTTTCCCTTTGTTGCCCTTGTTGTTTTATTGTTGTAGATATTATTGTTGTTGTCGTTGTTGGATAGGACAGAGAGAAATGGAGAGAGGAGGGGAAGACAGAGAGGAGGAGAGAAAGATAGACACCTGCAGACCTGCTTCACCGCCTGTGAAGCGACTCCCCTGCAGGTGGGGAGCCGGGGTTCGAACTGGGATCCTTATGTCGGTCCTTGTGCTTTGCGCCACCTGCGCTTAGCCCGCTGTACTACAGCCCGACTCCCAACTTCTTAACCCAGTTATCTGTCCTTGGGCATTTCTGTTGCTTCCATATTCTGACGACTGTATTGATAAATGGTACAGCTATAACCACAGGGCTGCATAGACTCTTTCCAATTACTGCTTTCAGGTCCTAACCACTTTATGTTTTTTGTCTTTCCAAGGAAAATTTAACTTCTGTTCCTTTCTCTCCTCCAAGTCTTCTGCTCCTTCATGGGAAAAGACAATAGAAAGCTTGTCATAACCCATACTCATAAAGACTAAGATGTTGCTTTTTTTTTTTTTTTTTTTGGCCTCTAGGGTTCTTGCTGGGGCTCGGTGCCTGCACCATGAATCCACTGGTCCTGGAGGCCATTTTTCCCATTTTGTTGCCCTTGTTGTCGTTATTGTTATTGTTGCCAGATAGAACAGAGAGAAATCGAGAGAGGAGGGGAGACAGAGAGGAGGAGAGAAAGACAGACACCTGCAGACCTGCTTCACCGCCTGTGAAGCGACTCCCCTGCAGGTGGGGAGCCGGAGGCTCGAGCCTGGATCCTTATGCCGGTCCTTGTGCTTCTGCGCCATGTGCACTTAACCCGCTGCGCTACCACTCGACCCCCAAGATGTTGCATCTTAAGATCTACTCAGATAAGTGATTTTTACAAGAGAAATATTTAAACATGGACATGTAGGGACTGTGGGAGTGGGGAATGTTGTACATGATTTTTCATTTAATGGGAGTTTAAAAGGTATGCCATTTCCTTTGCTTACTGGATAGAGACAGACAAGTCGAGAGGGAAGGGGAGACAGGCGGAGAAAGAGAGACACCTACAGCACTGCTTCATTGCCTGCAAAGCTCCCCCTGTCCCACAGGTGGGGAGTGAGGGCTTGAACCCAGGTCCTTGCACATGGCAGCATCTGCAGCCTACCAGCTGTCCCACTGCCCGGCCCCTTAGTGGGAGTTGTTGACACCAGCTTCTGAGTACTATTTAAATCATGCTCTCTTGATATTTCGTTCTTTTATCGTTTTTGGAAGAAAAAGCTGTTTTGCAAGGCTGTTGTCATCACAGGGTACACTTTTACATCTCCCCAAGATGGGCCTGCATGTGTCCTCCCCGCCCCCGTCCCCGCCCAGTTTGTCATACTCTTTTTGGGACCCGAGTGTGAGTGTACTTAACCTCCTGGGCTGGTGGCAGCCTTTTCCGGCTGGTGTCCGTCTGTCTTCCACGAGGTGCTGGAGTGATCTTTCTCTGAATTTCTGGGGAATGACCTGATCTTGCGTGTGTGATACTGCCAAGCGGCCTCCCCAAGCCACTTAAAAAAACTTCTGTGTGCTTAGAGAGGAAGAAAGGAGAGAAAGGAGGAGAGAGAGACTGCTTCACTATCTATGGGACTCTCCCTAGTGCTGTCCATGATGCTCCCATGTGGTGCTGGGCTGGCAGGGCCTCGAGCATAGCAGGAGCAGCGTTCCACTGGGTGAGCTATCTCCCAGGCCAGCCCCAGAGTGCTCTTTGTAAACTCACTGGCTGGCCCTCCAGTGAGGGTTTGTCCTACCGTGGCCTGAGCTCTCCACAGACCGTTCCTTCCCTCTTCCTCTTCTTGTCCTTCCTTCCTTTCCACATGCACCCACATCATCATCATCGGTCCGTCCCCAGAGAGCCTCCCTGATGCAGCTCCTTCCCTCATCCCTCAAGTCCCCAGTTCTAGCAGACGTGGCTTCTAGTTCCTTCCACAGCAGTGTCTTCCTTTCCCACCAATGGCGTTGTCCCTTTTCCGTGTGGATGCCTGTTGATTTGGTCTCCTCATCTTCCTGAAAGCGTTTAAGAGCCACAAGATGGAGAGGCCGTCTTTCTGCCCATGCCCAGTACAACCCTTGCATAACAAGTAGCTCTTGAAGACTTGGCGTCACAGCTCTCGATGGCCCCGATGGCCCCAGCATTTCTAAGCCTTGGTTTTGCTTTCATGGTCCTGTACTCTCTTGCTGTGTTTTAGTACATAGACTCCATTGATCTGGAGCAGACCACCGAAACCGAGGACCCTGTGAAATTCCACGAGGCCTGGCAGAAGCTTTGCAAAGCTGAGTGAGTATCCAGCAGCACCCATGCCCGTGGGGAGTGTGCCCTGTGCTTTCCCCCTAACCGTGTGAACCCCCCACTAACTGGACTCTGTGTGTGCCCCATCCAGGCCGCAGGACTCGGAAATGCTGTTAATGCCAGCGGGAGGGGCAGTGGGAATGCTTTTATTTGCGGGGAGGGTGAGGAGGTTGTGATGGAGAGAGAAAGGGGGTTGTTTCTTACCTCTGCGGCATGAATGCTTCTCCACGCAGTGCTGGGGAATGAAGCTAGGTCTTAACACAGCCGTGGTGTGGCCGAGCAGCCTCCCTGGCCTAGTTTCCATTCTTCTTTTGACAGGCAGAGACAGACAGACAGAAAGAGAGACACCATGACACCGCTCCATTGCCAATGGTATTCCTTTGGTGCTGTCCACGGGTCTCTTGTGTGGCTCAAACACAGGGTCACACGCCTTGTAAGGCCTGTACCCTGCCCTCCTGCCCCTCTCCACATTAAACTGAAACATAAGAATGGCATCCTCTCTGTCTCTCGGCTATCCTTTCTTTTCCATGTCCTTTGAGTCTAGGTTTTATTTCATAATCAACAGAACTCTTGGGGGCAGCATTGTATTTCTTTTTTTCTTTCCTTGGCTCTTTTCAGTGAGACCTAGAAGGTCTAGAAAATGTCTTCTCGGCAGGATTTTTGTTTGTTTGTTTTTTGTTCTCAAAAGCACATTTATTATGCAAAAGTGTCATTTCAAGTATTTGAAGTGTTTATTCTTTATTTATTAAAAAAGTACCCCTCTTATCCTGTAGTTTTGTCAATGTTTCCTTTTTATCAATAAAAAATAAAAAAAGGAGACATTGACAAAATCATAGGGTAAGAGGGGTACAACTCCACACAATTCCCACCACCAGAACTCTGTATCCCATCCCCTCCTCTGATAGCTTCCCTATTCTTTAACCCTCAGGGAGCATGGACCCAAGGTCATTGTGGGATGCAGAATCAGATCTCCCCTATGTTTCCTAGTGATAGCATTGGATAAGGGTCAGTAAGCATGGGAAGCTGCAAATGATTTTCATGTCTTGAAATTTGTTTTATTGATTTAACATTGGCGTATACTATCGTTAAGTTTCGGGGTATAGTCTCATACCCGCTTGCAATCGGTCAGACTCACCACACCCACCATCAAGGTCCCTGTGTCATTATGCCAAAGACACCCCTCTGCCTAGTCCCCCACTTCTCCCGTGCACTCTGACGACCGCCTGGCACTTATTACCATTTGTTTCTTTGTAAGTTTATTTACTTTCGTCCCCCCCCCCATAAGATCCCACATTTGAATGAAACCACTCAGTGGTTGCTTTTCCACTTCCTGACTTATTTCACTTAACATCACCACCTCTAGTTTTGTCCATTATTGTCCCAAAAGCCACAGTGTAATTTTTTTTAAGTATATTGATGAGGAAAAGAGGAGAACAGAAAGAAAGAGAACCCTAGGCACCACTCTAACATATGTGCCTCTGGGGATTGACCTTGGGATCCTGTGCTCAAGAGTCCAACCCTTGACTTTACCACCCCTGGATACCCACGATGCCATCATTTTGGTGGCTGGGACATATCTAATAGACTGTATTCATGAACCACAGCTTCTCCATCCGATGGAAAACCAATGTTTTAAAGTCATGTGATGTTGACTGCGCCTCATCTTGTGTCGGTTGCAGTGGTGTCCTTGTGCCAGGAGGCTTCGGAATCAGAGGAACGTTGGGGAAACTCCAGGCGATTTCTTGGGCAAGGGCAAAGAAGATACCTTTTCTGGGTAAAACTCATGTTTACAGTTTGTAATCTATAGTTTGAGTTTGGAAAACGGGTAGGGCTAGCCTGTGAGCTGGCTTATTCATTGACTTACATACTTTTCCTGTGGTGCTGGGGGACGGGTCAAGGGTCTCTTGGGCACGCACAATACCATTGAGAAGCTCCCCCAGCCTATTTTTTAAAAAGACTTTTCTATACTTAGAGGAGGCTAAAGGTAGGAGAGAGGGAGAGACACCATGGCGTTGCTTATCCTTACTCTACCATCCGTGGAGCCCCAGTGGTGGTGTCCATGGTGCTCCCTTGTGGTGATGGAGATGGAACCCAGCACCTCACACAAGGTAAGGTCTGCTCTTCCCCCTGAGTTCTGTCTGCCCAACAACTGTCCTTTTTTTTTTTTCCCCAAATAAATCAATTATTTTTCTTTTTAGTGGTTTTGGGGATTGAACCCAGGGTCTTGTGTAAATGTGATGTCACTGAGCCACCTTCCTGTTCCAGATTTTTTTTCCAGTTTTTATTCGTGACATATACTGATTTACAAAATAATAACCCTATCCTGTCCTCATCCCCTCAACGGAAACTGCAGTAGTTCTTCCAAGGCTACAGATATGTGTTGACTATATCTCTCTCTCTGTCTCTGTCTGTCTATCTATCTATCTATCTATCTATCTATCCCTTTTTAAAGTTTTTGTTTATTTATTCATGAGAAAGATAGAGAGAGAGAAAGACCCAGACATCGCTCTGGAACATGTGCTGCTGGGGATTGAACTCAGGACCTCATGCTTGAGATCCCAATGCTTTATCCACTGTGCCACCTCCCGGACCGCTCTATCTACCTATCTAATCTATCTTTTGCACGTTTTTATTCACTTCTGTGGCCCTACCTTCTCTTCCCTCCTAAGTCACACCTAGGCCTACTGATATTCCCAGTGTCCTTTTCCCTCTCTCCTCTCAGCGCCTGGCTTCCTCTATTCTAGTTTCCCAGATTTGCTCCCCTTTCAGATTCCTTGTGACAGAAGCTTCAGGTCCTGAGGGAATTTGGGTTCAGAGCCCTCTGGTCATCTTCCCCAATCATTCTCCCCCCGAGAGGATGGACCAAAATTCTTTATGGGGTGCAGAAGGTAGAAGGTCTGACTTCTGTAATTGCTTCTCCACCGGACATGGGCATTGGCAGTTGATCAATACCCCCAGCCTCCTTTTCTCTCTCCCTAGTACTATTCCAGTTTTTTATATTTTTGAGACAGAGAAAGATAGAGAGAAAGAGACAGAGATGCCAGAGAGGCAGAGAAAGAGAGGCACCAACCCACCACTCTGCCACTCGTAGTGTGCTCTCCAGTGCTGCCCATGGTGCTCCGTGGAGTGTTGGGCATGCGGCCCAGGTGCTCAGCCGTGGTGTAAGGTGTGTACTCTACCTGCTGCATCATCTTCAGTTCCTGGAACTCCCCTTTCAAAAGAGAAGCCTGGAGCTCTTACCTTGACACCTTGCTTTATTTGTGCCACCCTGTCTGGGACAGCTCTCTTTTAAAGCACTCCTGTCTGACTTGCACCTAACCACGGCTGGTGCGCTGTAGCTCATTCCCACCAGCTGCTTTCTCCTCAGCTCAGCTCGCTTTGTGTCCTAGTTCCAGGGAAGCTTCTGAAGTTCCCCAAAGCCCTCGGCTGTTTCATGCCTATTGGCTTTCGCTCTGCCTGCCTGATGTATTGATCGCCCTCTTCTGGCATCCCTTGCAGACCTTGCATGTGTCTGTGAAAGCTTCCAGAGTGCGGAATGCTCTGTGGTATTGGCTGCTGTTTGCCTTGGTTTTCCCTTCCTTCCTTCCTTCCTTCCTTCCTTCCTTCCTTCCTTCCTTCCTTCCTTTCTTTCTTCCTTTCTTTCTTTTTAGCAAAGCACTGCTCAGCTCTGGCTACTGGTACACCAGAATACCAAGGGTGGAGCCTGGGACCTCCTGCATGCAAGTCCCACTGCTCTCTCTCCCACCCTCTGTGACGTCATTTATTCATCTGCTTATTTATCATTATTTTGCAGCACCAGGACTGTGAGAGTGTGTGTGTGAGTGAGTGAGTGTGTGTGTGTGTGTGTGTGAGAGAGAGAGAGAGAGAGAGACAGAGAGAGATAACTTGCTGCTCCTGGGCCCAACTTTCATTCATTTTATTTTGATAGAGAGACAGCCAAAGAGAGGGGTGACGGCCACAGCACTGTCCCTCCATTTGTGGAGCTTCTTTGGCGTCACTGTGCTCCCCTATGGGGCCAGAGTTCAAAGCTGGGGTGTCCTGCCTGGTGATGGTGTGGAGGGGTACTTTTCCAAGAGGGCTGTCTCCCTGCTGATGGGCTTAGTCCAGAGCAGAGAACTCAGGCCCATGGCGCAGCTGGGGCTGCTCCGTCCTCTCCCTCCCGTCTTGACTCTCTGTTGCGGTCAATTTGGTGGCTCCCTTCCCCGCCCTCCAAGGTGCCCAGGCCCGCCCAGAGAAGCCTACACCCCCGGCCGCTGCTGCTCCTCCACAGTGAGTGGGGGGGGGCTTCCCAGCCAGCCTGTGGGCCTCTTTACACCTCAGCCTATTGGTATGCCCCCTACCTGCCCTCAGGCATTGTCTGCACCCCAGCAGAGAAGGGAGGAAGCCTCAGCCTGTGGAGACTTCCTCTTGAGGTGCTCTCTGAAGGACTCAGACTGTGGGGGAGGCGGAGGAACGTTCTGATCCCTTCCGGCTCTTTCTGTCTGGTTCAATAATCAAATCAGCATCAGACAGATTAACAGAATGAAAAAAAAAAACTCACCCAAATTGAATTGTGTGTTTCTCCTGAGCCTGCCGGGCTCCATTGATTTCAGCTCTATACCCCCGGAGTGCTCTGGGGCAGCAGCCCGGGAGCCCTCATGTACGCCAGTTTGGAGGGAGGCCAGTTTCCCTTCTGTACCCTGCTCTGTCCCCCCCCCCCCCTTCTTTCTGTGGAATGAGCCCAGGGTTTTGTGTGCAAGTCAGCTTTCTGGCCCAGTTATTTTCTTCATTCCATATATTTCGAGAGAGGAGAGAGCTAGAGAGACACCACAGCCACTGCTCCACCTGCCACTATTCTCCCCCACCCACCCCCGCCCCCAGTGCTGCCTGTGACGCTCCCTTGTGTCAGGGCTCGAACCCAGGGCTGCACACACGGTAAGCTGTGTGCTTTACCCACTGAGCCTGCTTTCGGACTTTGATTTCCTTCTTCCTCTACTCTGGCCACCTGGCTCTTGGGGTCCCATTTGAGCCCTGTGGGCAGGGCATGAACCCCGCCGGCAGAGGCTGCGACATTCTCACCAGAGGAGCCAGGCAGCAGACAGATGAGCCGGGAAACCGGCAGCCGTACAGAGCGCGTTCAGTCCCAGTCTCTGCTTTTCCACACAGGAATTTGCCTGGGCATGCAGCTAGCCGTCATAGAGTTTGCAAGAAACTGCCTGGACATGAAAGGTAAGTCCGGGATTGGCTGGTCGATCACCCTTGATTTAAGAAAGCTCTCGTCCCCCTTACCCCCAACAGATTTTCAGCATCAATAATCACGGAACTTGTTTCTTTACCCCAGATGCCAACTCCACAGAATTTGAGCCAGAGACCCGCATTCCTGTGGTAAGTGGCTGGTCTCTCATTCTGGGTTGCGTCTCCCTCATGCTGGTTCTGGTTCATGTAATTGGATTCAGTGAGTTAGCTCTTCGGCGAGGGCGCCTGCTTTGCCGTGTGAGACCCAGGTACACCACATGAGAGCTTTGCAGCACTGGAGGAAAGCTTCGGTGCTGTGGTGTCTCTCCCTTTCTCTGTCTCTCTCGGAAAAGGTTGGCTCAGAGCAGTGAAGTCTCAGCGACAACAACGACAACAAAATCAGGGTCATTTTTCCTCATCACTGCAGGACGTTTTCGGTTCTGTATGAATTTGTCCTTACTGTTAGGATTCTTTTCACACGAAACTGCTTTGTTCTCCACAGTCCATCTTATCAGATGCTGTCTGAGAGAAAAGTTTCTGGTTTCTCTGTATAGCGGTTCTCAAGCTTAATGTTCAGGGAACGGTGAAATTGGCCGTGACAGCAACTGATAATGGCTGATATGAAGTGGCTTGCTTTCTCTCCAGACCTCTCCGTCTATCTGCCCCTGTCTGTCTGTCTCAAACAAAAGCAGTGCGTCCCCCCCCCCCTGCTCTTCATCGTCCACTGATTCTGTCTCCCCTTCTGGGAGAAGAGAATATTCCCTCCAAGGTTTTCTGCCAAGTCCATTGTGTGCTGCCACCTGCCGTGCTGCTAATCGCAGCCCCTCCCACCGCAGCCCCTCCTGCTGCCTGCCCCCGGGAGTGCCATAAACCCAGTGAAGAATTTAATAAGCGGAACACTACCAGCCTCATCACTGCCGCTTTCCCATTCCTCCGCGAAGTCTGTGACCCTTCGCGTTCCACGCCTCTGTCTTCTGTGCTGCTTCAATAGGCTGAGCCACTGCCCTGGCCTGTGACCTGTGTCTGTCACACGGCACGTGTTGTGTTGTGTTGTGTTGTGTGTGTTGTGTTGTGGCATCCACCAGCAGACTGTTTTTGTGCTGCTGAATGGTCTCCCCTTTCATGAACCCAGTGCATTTTTTTTTCTCGGTTCATCAGATGCTAGAAACATTGGGATGGATTTGCTGTTGGGCTCTCACAGACATGTTTCTATGTGGACCCATGTTTTCACGGTCCTTGCATAGTGTGCAAGTGTGGTCCATGTGGCGGCAGTGTGTCTCAACCTCTAAGGAGCTGTAGGGCCGGCCGCCCCTGTGGCTGTGCTGTTTCTCACCCCTCCGCACAGTGTGCAGGGCCTGCGCTTTCTCCATGTCTCCAGCACCCATTGGCTTCTGCCTTTCAGATTCGAACTCCCTGAGTACGCATGAAGTGGCACCTCACTGTGCTTTGCTTTGCCTTTCCCCAGCGGGTAAGGATGGCGAGTCTCTTTCCCATGCACTCACCGGGCTCTTGGATCTCATCTTCAGAGAGCTGTCTAGTCACCTCTTGTGCCCACTTTTAAATTGGGGTATGTGTCTTTTAAGTTGGGCTGGGTGCTTTAATCTTTAATCTGCAGTGTTGACATCTTGGCAGGTGATTGTTGTGGGGGCTGCCCTGTGCTCCGCCGGGTGTTCTGCAGTGTCCTCGGCCTCTACCCACTGGATGACCGATGCACACTGCCCACATCCCAACTGTGACACTAGAATCACCCCCCAGACATCGCCAAACTCCCCTGGGGACACAGGCACAATAGCCCTCTGTTGATTTTAGAGAAATCACTTAAGTTCTACTCCTCCCCCAGTCTATCCCTTCTCCTGATGACAAACATGAATTTAAAAAAATATTTATTTCTTTCCTTTTCTTGCCCTTGTTTTACTGTTGTAGTTATTATTGTTGTTATCGATGTCGTTGTTGAATAGGACAGAGAGAAATGGAGAGAGGAGGGGAAGACAGAAGGGGAGAGAAAGACAGACACCTACAGACCTGCTTCACTGCTTGTAAAGGGACTCTCCTGCAGGTGGGGAGGTGGGGGCTCGAACCAGGATCCTTAATGCCAGTCCTTGAGCTTAGCACCACCTGTGCTTAACCCGCTGTGCTACCGCCCGACTCCCCAAACATGAGTTCATATACACATATGCTTGATTTTAATGGGGGGATGAGGGGAGCACTGTTCAGCTTTAGCTTGTGGCGTTCCTGGGGACTGAACCTGGGACCTCTAAGCTTTAGGAATGACAATCTTTGCATAACCACTATGCTATCTCCTCTGGCCAAATTCCTTTTGTTTTAATGAATTAATTTTCCATTTCTCAAAGATAAACATGATCTTCTACTTGTGACGCCCTCTCCTCCTTAAACAAGTGGTCCTGTCGGGGAGCAGAACTCTGCCATTTCAAAATATGTCTTCGGCAAAAGATTGATTTCCTGGGAGGGGCTCTGAAATAGGGGCCAGGGGTGGGGTCCTTTGAGAGAAGGCCTTCGGGCCTTTCCACTGCACCTGGGAGACCGGTCCCTCGCCTCCCCAGCTGCTTATCCCCTCGCTCCCAAGGGCTGTGGTGAGTCCCTTGGTAGGGCTAGGTTTCTCCCACGCATACAGGCGGCGCACAGGGGACTGGTACCCTGTGCCTCTAGCAGTACACGCGGCACACTGTTCCCGGCCTGCTCTCACTTTATACTCTGGAGTGGGGATCGGATTGTGGCATGGAAGAAGGTGGAGATAGTCTCCACGTCCGTTTCCAGCTCGCAGTTCCGATGATAATGAAGTGCAACCATCACCAAGCCGGCCCTGAAAGAGGTTCTAAAAGACCTCTTATAAACAAGAACATCACTATAATACTTGCAGTATATCAGAGCAAACCGATTATAAAGAAGTGTAGCTTCGCAGCCAGATGGCCCTTTTCAGTCTCGCGTGGACGACCCAGTACTCGTGAAGAGTTCCGTATGATCCTTTAGAAGGAGCATGCTTCCTGACTAATGGCTGAAATGGTTGTGCTGGCCAACCTCTTGGGATTTCTTTTGAAGCTAATGCTTCAGGTTAGGCAGTGACTTCACCAGTAGGTGTCACTGTTCCATAGCTTTGGCAAGGTTTGCTCCCTTTTTGCGTGTGCGTGTGCGTATAAATGTGCAGGGTTACAAATGCTACAGAAAAGGTATAGCTGCCTCTCTTCAGTTCCTTTTCCCAGTAGCAGCTGCTTGTTAATTTCTTTTGTAATTCTTCTTTGAGTGCATGCATGTCTCTCTCTCTCTCTCTCAGTGTATGTGTACACACTCACCTATTCACACGCATATATGAATTTGCTCCTTTAAAAAAATCCAAGCTGGGAGTCGGGCGGTAGCGCAGTGGGTTAAGTGCATGTGGCGCAAAGCGCAAGGACCAGAGGAAGGATCCTGGTTCGAGCCCCCGGCTCCCCACCTGCAGGGAGTTGCTTCACAAGCAGTGAAGCAGGTCTGCAGGTGTCTATCTTTCTCTCCCCATCTTCCCCTCCTCTCTCCATTTCTCTCTGTCCTATCCAACAACAAGGGCAACAAAAGGGAATTAAAAAAAAAATCCAAGCTGACAAAGTAGCTCACTTAGGGCACTGGCTTTGTCACTGTGTCACCCAGGTTCGTGCCTGGCTGCCACCACAGTAGAAGCTGTGGTGCTGTGGTGTCTTTCCTTCTCTTTCATCTCATTACCTATCAGATTTCTTGTGTTTATGACATATGAGGGATAGTTTCACATGAGGCAGAGAAAAGGGAGGGAGGGAGAGAAAGAGAGAGAGAGGAGGAGGAGGAGGAGGAGGAGGCAGCCAGAGCACTAATCTGGTACCTGTGGTGTTGGGATTGATTTTTTTCCTTTATTGGGGGATTAATGTTTTACAGTTGACAGTAACTACAGTAGTTTGTATATGTGTAACATTTCTCAGTTTTCCACATAACAATACAACCCCACTAGGTCCTCTGCCATCCTGTTGTAGGACCTGTACTCTCAGGGACTCAATTTTGAATTGGGAACCTTGGGCATTGAAAGTCTGAATCTTAAGTTAAGCCATTTCCCCAGCTGCTACTCATCGGCTTTACCGTGTAAGAAAACCTGAAGACACAGGGCCTGCAGGATAGCTCACCTGCTTTGTCATGCATGCCACCTGGGGTGGTGTCTGGCCCCCACCACGCTGGAGGAAGCTTTGGTATTGCAGATGTCTTTCCCTCTCTCTGTTTCTGTCTGAAAAAGTTGGCCTGGAGCAGTGAAACCCCAGGATGAGCAAAATCAGACAGACAGACAGACACACACACCCACACCCACACCCACACTCTGATCACTTCACATCAGTGTCAAGTTCAGGCTTGTGTTGTCTGCATCATTCTGTACTGGTCTCTGCTCAGACAGGGCTACTGAGGTTGTGCCTGCTATCTTGCTATTCGGGTCGGATGTCCCTGTACCCACCTATGGGCTCCTAGGGGCTGGATTTCTCCAGGGGGAGTTACATCAGAGGATCAGTGCGTTTTGATGGCCTCCTTACTCATAAGAGAAATAAGAACAGGAAAACCTCATTGCTGCTGAACATCTTTATGGCCTGCAATCAGTTTGCTGGAGAGAAGTTGCCTTAAGAACCAGCATTTGTGACGCTGGTGAGAAGTCTTATTAAAGAAAAAAGCAAGGTAATAGAACCATAAGGTAGCAAACAGCAGGGAGCCTGGGGAATCACTTAAATTGGAGCAAATAACAATGACTTCCCGTGGATAATGGGCATTCTGGTCCTTTGAGCTACAATATAAAGAATTCGGACACTGGAAGCCTCCCTCAGGAGTTATTTGCTGCTCAGACCTGTCCGTGGGTGTGGGGAGGATCACACATTTCCCCTCTCCCCTTCTAGGTTCTTGGCTAAACTGTCCTGTAACAGAAGACCAAGTAACAGGAGAAAAACAAACTTAACATTATTCTGTCTCCTCCATCTGTGGGTGAGACCCAGGCAAACTGATTAAGTCCCCGACAAGACCAAGCCACCCCCTTAAATATCATGTTCAGTCCCAAAGCAAAAGAAACTGAGGGGAAGGCAGCAGGGTGGGGGCCACCCTACAGATAGAGATTTCCTTTCCATACAGGGAAGCATAGCTTCTACCTGGGTTTTTTCTAGAACTTCAGCTTGGTAGGAAAAAACAAAACAAAGTCAACTCAAAATATTTTTGATGCCAAGAGGCTTATTGGGGAGGTACTCTGCTCTGCGGGCCATTGGAGACCTTGGTCATGCATGATGAGTGCTAAGGCTGCCTGTGGAACCAGGAGAGATACTGGCTTCTAGGCCAAATAACTGACGGGAGGTATCTCACACACACACACACAGGGAGAAAGATTGTTCTCCAAGAGTGAAGGGAGACGCACTCTTTGTCGAATTTCCAGAGTACCAGGAGAGAATGAGCAAAACTGATTTTATTATGTGTTTCCCTGCTTTCCAACTCTGCTCTGCAGAGTTTAAAGAAGGCAGCCCTGGGCTTTGCAGGGGTGGTGGTGGTGGTGGTGGTGGTGGTGGTGGTGGTGGTCGTCGTGGTCGTGGTCCCAAGGCGTTTCTGATTAGGGAGCCTGCTTCAAAATAGCTTCACCTGCCTTCCAGGGGCTAGCGTACCAGGAACCCAGGTGGAGCTGCTTAGCATTCTGACTCCTTCTGTCACGTGGCTGCTACTGCTGGTGCCCTTGACCTTGAGTTTAGCATTAAATTACTTCAGTTCGTGGTGCTGGGGAGGAGAGGGAAATTTCCTTCTACCCTTCTGGGTTTGCCTTGGGTAGGTCGAGCAATCCAAGTGACATCAGATGAATTAGTAGCAGGAAAAAAAACCAAAACGAAACCCAGATTTAATTTCTTAGTGAGGAGGAGGAGGAATGGGATGGGGGCCTGTGGCTTCAAGGAGGAGGGGATTCATATGACAAAGACCAGATGCGCTGTGCTTGGAGGTTTGCCCTGCCATGGAGACATCTTTCCCTCTCTGGAGCTAACCCCAAAGCTGAACAAGACCCTTCCCCCAGTCTTCATTCTTTTAGGTAGCTGTGGGAGTGGTGCAGGTATCAACTGTGTGAGCCCGCAGGGCCTAGACTGACCTCAGGTCAAAGTAGCCCCCATGCCAAAGGGGCTCCATTTTAGGAAGGCCTGGCTAAGCATCTACGGGAGCGCTCTCCCTCCAATGTCCTGGGCTTTAAAGGTAGCTTTGCTTTGCCTTTCGAGGCACAGCTTGGGAGGGTGAGCTCAAGCTGGTGTGTAGGTATGTGGATGGCTTGTGTAGTGGCATTTCTTCACTGCCTGCTAAACACAGCCACCTCACAGATGCACATTTTCCCAAGATGCACTGGGAAGGAAGAGTGAGAGGTGGCTGGAAGTAATTGAAGGGAATGCGAGTGGAACTGTGAGGATGCTCTGTTTGATATCGCACTTGCAGCTATTTATCATAGATGAGATTTCTTTTACCCTCTTTGATCCAGGGACTTTTTTCCCAAGTCAAAATTAATTTACATCTGAAACTGAGGATTTGTGAAATAGGCACATATAATTAAAAGTCAATCCAGGCGACGGACAATTTGTATCACACATTCCACGTAATTAATGCATAACATTTCTGACTCCTAGTTGAAGGCTAGCTTGAAAGATTTCTGTCTTCAGTATTTTCACATGAACGGCAGATTAAGAGGTGGTGTTAAAAGCCAGACGCTTAGAGCAATTAAATATTTAAGAGTTCTAGGAGACTTTTACTTAAAGGCTGCTTTAGGGGTTGGACAGTGGCTCACCTGGTAGGGCGCACATGCTACTATGTACAACGACCAGGGTTCAAGCCCCTGGTCCTCACTTTCAAGAAGGAAGCTTCACAAGTGGTGAAGAAAGGCTTCAGGTGTCTTTCTGTCTTACTCCCTCTCTGTCTCCTCCTTCCCTATTGAATTCTGTCTGTCTCTGTTCAGTTACAAGAAAAAGACTTCTTTGCCTTTGGAACACTGAAGTTTCTCCCAACTAACAAAGAGATCCACAATTGAGAGAGAAAGCAGGGTACTGCTCTGTCATTGCATGGAGTGCCAGGGATTGAACCCAGGGCCTCACACATGCAAAACACGGACTCCACTCTATAGTGCGTACTCAGCCCCAGCAAAAAGATCTTACAGACATCATTCGGAGCTTAGTTTGGGCTGAAGAACCTTTCCCAGTCAAAGCAGTTGTCAAAAATCCAGCTGCCATCTGGGTGAAATAGCTTCTTCTGGGCCATCTGGAGCCTGGTGCTCATTGTGTTGTCTCTGGTGGGAGTACAGGAGCGGCCTCAGTTGATGCCACACCATCAGCCATAGTAAGTGCTTCCTATCTGGAGAGAGGGAACTTTGCCCAGGCACGCTGGCTGCTGTCTGATAGTGAGGGTGTCTTGCCCACATGATCCTCCACGTTACCCAGGTCCGTGCCATTCTGGAGTAGACCCCGCTTGGTGAACCTCCAGGGCAGGCAACGAAAGACCAAGCAGGCACTTCACAGCTAATGTGAACCGTGGATTCAGTGGGAAATACCTTAGGAAGAGGCACTTTAACCTCTTGAATCTTTCTTTTTTTGGCAGTAGATATAACTGGAAGCCAGTGAAAAGAGCTCATCCACTTAAGCGCCGCCTCCAATACAGTGTAGTTAATTGTAGAATTATTTTCTATTTTATTTATTTTTATTTGATTGGATAGAGACAGAAATTGAGAAGGAAAGGGGAAATAGAGAGGGGGAGAGCCCTGCTTTACAGCTTGTGAGGCTCTCACCCTGCAGGTGGCGATGGGAGGCTTGGACCTCGGTCCTCATGCATGGTAACTTGTGCGCTCAGCTGGATGTACCACCACCCGACCCCATTCTTCTTATTATAAATTTTTTTTATTTAATAGGACACAGAGAAATTAAAAGGGAAAGGGGTGGAGAGGGAGTGGGAGAGACAAAGACCCCTGCAGTACTGCTTCACCGCTTGTGTAGGTGGGTACTGAGGACTGAAACTCAGGTCCTTGCACGTAGTAACATATGCAGTTAACCAAGTGTGCCACTGTCTGCTCCCCCCCCATTATTCTTTTAACCAGAGCTCAGCTCTGGCTTGTGGTGCTGGGGATTGAACCTGGGACTTCAGCTGCAGGCATAAAAGTTGTTTTGCAGAAGCATTATGCTGTCTCTCCTGTCTCAAAATACAGTGTGTCTCAAGTGAGCTGCTGTCACAACCCAGCTTGTAATTTTGTTGGGGATCGAGACACAGGCTGGTGACACGTTCTGTGACATCCGAGTATATGATCAGTGTGTGCGTATGCCCTCGTTACTGCCATCTCAAACTCTCTGCTACGATAGATGTGTCTTTGCCATCCAGGATGGTGGCCAGTAGCCTCGTGGGGCTATAGCACACTTGAAATGTAGCTAGTGTGGTCGAGGAGCTGAAAGTGAGATTCTATGTCCTTTGAGTTAAATGTCCACAGCCCAGGCAGACCTTAGATGCTTAAGAATTCAGAGCTGCTGTGTAATGGCAGAGGAGTACAGTGGGCTTAGAGTAAGAAGGGGAGATTGTCAGGGGCAGGGAGAGACTTAATCAGAAAGTTAGGTTGGACTATGGCAAGAGCGCCTCATTGTTTAGTTGTGATTAATGATGGATCGCAGTATTTTATGACCACGACATATAATTTTCCACCACACCCACCACTACAGTTCTGTGTCCCCACCTTCCTGTATCCCACCATAGTTAACCACCATAGTTCTCACAAGCCTTAGAAACACTAGTTTATATAAGACTTTTTAATCTTTAACATTCTAAGATTCTTCTAATTTTCTCAAACCTGCAACTGACTACAGAAAACTTAATAGAAGTGCCAGTCTAGGAAAACAGTAAAGTACAGAAAGAACAAAAGACCTTAGTTTTCTTTTTCTTTTTTCTTGTTGCTATTATCGGCTTCACTGCTTTGGGCTGGCTTTTCCCAATAGAGGCAGAGACAGGCACGGAGGGAAAGATTTATCGGTACTGAAGCTTCCTGTCAGTGCAGTGGAGGTGGGGCTCGAACCTGGTTCCTGTGTATGGTGAAGCCAGTGCACCATCTAGGTGAGCTGTTCTGCTCACCAAGAACAAAGAAATACTATGGGGGGGGGGAGAGGGGCAGGGGAGTTGCCTGGCTGAAGCCCAGACTCCTCCAAGGCAGTGGAGGGGACTAGGGCATGGGTAAGCTCTCTCAGTCTCTGTGGAGGTCTTTGGGGATCGGGTCAGAATTCGTGCTGAAGGCAGTAGTGATTCAATCAGACCATGCCTGTCAGCCGTACCCTAGCATGACCACACCATCCTCATTTAGTAGAGTGGGAGAGAGGGAGAGGGAGAGAGAGAGAGGGAGAAGAGACTCCAGGAAGGCTCTTGGGTGAGTGCCTCAGCCACCTCCCTGTGTCAGAAGGACCTAAGTGAGCAACGGAAGTAGAAGGACTTGGCTGGTGAAGTGACTTTCTGGACGGAATGAATAAGATCCAGTGGTTTTGGATGGTCCAAAATCATGCATTCAGCTACTCATGGTTGCTGACAGGCTCCTTTCCAAGTGGTACATGGTCACTTGCCCCAGAGGCTGGGCCTGTCTGTAACTCATCCCTGAGGCCCAAGCAGGAGCTGCAGACTCGCTCCTGGCACGTGGGAAGCAGCTGGGTGAGTAAAACGATCCTGACGGAAGCATTCTTCTCGGGGCGTTTAGTCTTGACGGAAGTGTCAATGCAGGATTGGAACTCCTCAAGAGTATTAGAGTGTCTTCTGACAGGAGCCACCAACCATTTCTGGCAATGATGTCAGCGTTATTTGAGGTGACAGGCAGGGTGTTTTTCTTCTGATAGATCTAGGTATTGAATCACTGAGCCAGCTGAGGTGGGACTGGGTCTTGGGTTAAATGAAGCCTTCGCTTGGGGACCAGTATCTTAACAAGAAATCTCTTGGACTTTGAGTTCCATATTTCCTTTGGGAAGTATGCCCTTGTTTTTTTCAGGAAAACTGTGCTGATCATTATGTTATTGGGGAATGAAATGAGAGAAATAAGTGTGATTTTTTTTTGATGGACCTAGAACTCCTGTTATCCCATTTAAATGATCATGACATCAAAATGCACACAGACTGAGTTGTCTTATTCCCTGTGATGGGCGGAAGGGGCATTTTCTTTCTTTGAATTCACAGGCACAGTCTGGCAGTTCAAGAACACCAACCTTAACAAACCAATACAAAATAAATGTATGAGAAAGACAGAATCATGCAGTGAATATCTATTGTGTCTCTCCCATGTGGGAGGCCTCTAGCTGGATTTGAGGGACACATGAGTGAAAGAACAGAAAAAAAGGGCCAGGTGGTGGCACACCTGATTGAGCACACATGTTACAGTGTGTAAGGACCCAGGTTCAAGCCCCCAGCCCTCACCTGCAGGGCGAAAGTTTCACAGGCAGTGAAGCGGTGCTGCAGGTGTCTCTCTGTCTCTTCTCCCTCCCTCCCTCCTCCTTCCTCTTGTTTCTGGCTGTCTCTATTCAGTAAAAAAATAATTAAGCATTTTAAAAAAGAACAGAAAAAAAAACAACTCTTGCCCTGGGTGGAGCCGAGGATCTGGTGAGAATTGAAATTTTGTGCCTGAAAGATGCTGGTGCTTTTGATTCAAGAGGAAATTCAGGGAGGAAATTTGTTGGATGTGGTGATGAGGTGATTGTTGGAAACCAGGCCCACAAGGCCATGCCAGTAGACAGTTCTGGGGTGCAAAGGAGATCAGCCTGTGCCCCCAGAGTTCTTCAGAGGCTGGAAAATCATCAACCCAGCCCTGATAGATTAAGCAGAGAAAGAAGTTTGTTAGTAAGACGCACATTTCCCATACACACGGGAAAGACCTGGCGAGACTGAGCCGCTCACTTCGTGATTTCAGACGCCATGGCTGAATGTCTCAGCTGAGAGAGGACACTGAGAAGAGTGGGGGAAGGCCAGTTTGGAAGGCTTCCAGGGAAGGCACGATAAGAAAAGGTGTGCAGAGGGAGTCGGGCTGTAGCGCAGCGGGTTAAGCGCAGGTGGCGCAAAGCACAAGGATTGGCATAAGGATCCCGGTTCGAACCCCGGCTCCCCACCTGCAGGGGAGTCGCTTCACAGGCGGTGAAGCAGGTGTGCAGGTGTCTATCTTTCTCTCCCCCTCTCTGTCTTCCTCTCCTCTCTCCATTTCTCTCTGTCCTATCCAACAACGACAACAACAATAATAACTACAACAATAAAACAACAAGGGCAACAAAAGGGAATAAATAAATAAAATAAATATTTAAAAAAAAAAAGAAGGAAAAGGTGTGCAGAGTTAAGTTCCATCTCCTCCAGTGATGAGGTAAAGGGGTTAGTTTTTCCCTACACAGTGAGGGAGACGAGCCGACAATCACTGCCTTTTTTCAGAGGCAGCCTCCACTCTGCCTCCAGGGCTCCTCCCGTGAAATGAACCTTTTACCAAAGACCGATTTTGGGGTGACAGTTTCACTTCCCTACAACGTGAACACACATGGATACTCATAAATGTGCACCTCTCACTAGCATTCCACTTCCACATGGGTATAGCCATCTTGAGGGTCAACCTCCCACCAGCAGGAGGTGCACTGCTGTGCCCCTCTTTTCTTTCTTTCTTTTTAAAAAGTTTATTTATTGACTGGATAGAGAGAGAAAATTGAGAAGGGAGAGGGAGATGGGGGGAGAGACACCTGTAGCACTCCTTCACCTCTTGTGAAACTTTCTTCCTGCAGGTGGGGACCAGGGGCTTGAACCTATTTTTTTTCCCCTCTTTTTTTTTTTTTTTGATTCCTCTTGAATCAAAAGCACTACTCAGGGGGTCGGGCGGTGGCGCAGTGGGTTAAGCGCATGTGGCGCAAAGCGCAGGGACCGGTGTAAGGATCCCGGTTCGAGCCCCCGGCTCCCCACCTGCAGGGGAGTCGCTTCACAGGCGGTGAAGCAGGTCTGCAGGTGTCTATCTCTCTCTCCCCTTCTCTGTCTTCCCCTCGTCTCTCCATTTCTCTCTGTCCTATCCAACAACGAATTGTGTCAACAAGAGCAATAATAATGACCACAACGAAGCTACAACAAGGGCAACAAAAGGGGGAAAAAATGGCCTCCAGGAGTGGTGGATTCATGGTGCAGGCACCGAGCCCAGCAATAACCCTGGAGGAGGAAAAAAAAA
Source organism: Erinaceus europaeus (assembly GCF_950295315.1). NCBI lineage: Eukaryota > Metazoa > Chordata > Mammalia > Eulipotyphla > Erinaceidae > Erinaceus > Erinaceus europaeus. The sequence continues at coordinate 120,532,941 of NC_080185.1, forward strand.
AAAAGCACTACTCAGCTCTGGCTTATGGTGGTGCTGGAGATTGAACCTGGGACTTTAGAGCCTCAAGCATGAGAGTCTCTTTGCATAACCATTATGCTATCTACCCCTGACCTGAACTTGGGTCTTTGCACACTGTAATGTGAACATTTAACCAGGTGTGCCTTTGCCTGACTACCCCCTTATCTTTCTTTTTTTTTAAAAAATATTTTATTTATTTATTTCCCCTTTTTTGTTGCCCTTGTTGTTTCTGTCATTGTTGTGGTTATTATTATTGTTGTTATTGATGTTGTTGTTGCTGGATAGGACAGATAAATGGAGAAAGGAGGGGAAGACAGAGGGGGAGAGAAAGATAGACACCTGCTTCACTGCTTGTGAAGTGACCCCCCTGCAGATGGGGAGCCGAGGGCTTAAGCTAGTCCTCGAGTTTTGTGCCATGTGAGTTTAACCCACTGCGCTACAGCCCGACTCCCCTCCCCCTTGTCTTTCTAAAGCACATTCCTGGCCTCTGTGCCTCCTGCAGCTTCCAGTTCCCAGCTCCCTTTCTGACCTTGGTCTAGCATGACAACTAAGCTCCTTTTTCTTTTGGGTCATCGCTGTGGGCGTCACTACTGACTTTTTCAGATAGAAGAGACAGAGAGCAAGGGAGCTCATGCCACCAGAGCTTTCCTCAATGTGGTGAGGGCCAGACTCGAACCTGGGTCAAGCAGTGCATTATCTGAGTGAACTATTGAGTTGTTGAAAAAGTCATGACTCCCCCCCACCAGGTTTTTCTGTGTAAAGATGTGGCATGACTTGCCTAATGACCCGGTATTTCACTGACCCTCAACCAAGGGCTTCTTCTGTCCATCCGGACATCAGAATACTCACTGCACTCATCAGACATGGCTTTTCTCCTTGAGCTTCCTTGAGTTTGGTCACGGTACATATCAGTGGTTTATTTCCTCTCTTTTTGAATGCCCAGTGCCGCCTCTTTCCGGGGATTCTTTCTACACACCCCCATTGAAGTAATTATTTTATTTTTTTGCCTCCAGGATTATCGATGGGGCTCAATGCCAGCACTATAAATCCACTGCTCCTGGAGGCTCTTTTTCGCATTGTGTTGCCTTTGTTGTGGTTGTTATTGTTATTGTTGTCATAGCTGTTGTTTTTGTTGGGTAGGACAGACATTGAGAGAGGAGGGGAAGACAGAGAGGGAGAGAGAAAGACACCTGCAGACCTGCTTCACCTCTTATGAAGTGACCCCCTGCGGGTGGGGAGCCAGGGGGCTTGAACTGGGATCCTTAGGCCGGTCCTTGTGCTTTCCACCATGTGCACTTATCTCACTGTGCTACCATCCGGCCCCCTAAAGTAGTTTCTGTGATTAAACTTTTCCCTAGCCTGAACCGTATTTACTGACTTAAGATCTTAAGAGGCCCAGAAACTGAACTCTTAGGACGCCTTGTAGAACGCCCCGCCCACGTAGGAGCTTCATGTATGCTGGTGCTGACATAGAGAACGTACATTTTTTTACACTGCATGGGCCTGCAGGGGACCCAGGACAAAGGCTAACCATGAAGCATGATCTCTATGATCAAACTCAGTGAAGCACATGCAACAGAAAATACTCCCCCCCCCCCCCCCGCACCATAGGCCAATGATGGTTAAAAGATTAGAGTGCCCAGTTGAATGGCATTAAAGAATAGTTGATCGTGGCTGGGCAGTGGGTTTATACCAGAAATCACATCGATGAATGTGCATTACTGACTAAACAAGAGAGAACCCCCATAGCATCACATAGAAGCCCCAGAGGATACTTTGAGAATGAAAGAGATTATCTGTCACAAACCAACAGCTGACAGTGAACTCAATGGGGAAGAAGGAGGACGTTCCGGTTATATGCAGAATGAATATAAGACATGTGCTGCAGTGACTAATAATACAGCTTACACTGTCTGGGGAGGGAAGCTAGTGTGCGTCTGCGCATTGGGGCAAATCTGAATCAATGCAACCTTTTGGAAAATCAATTAGGCGATCAGTTTCGCAGGCCATAAAAAGCATTCTTAGTCTCCGACTCAGACATTTGCTTCTCAGAAACTCTCCTCAGGAAATCGGATGCATTGCCCAAGGCATGAGCAGGTATTCAGTGTGGCACTATTGAGAAGAATCAGAAATGACAATCATCTAAATGGCCCACTGTGGGGCGCTCGTGATGACTGTTATGGGCTGTCCCGACAGTGGGATGTAATTAGTCACCAGAAATGTTTATGGCTCTTGATGCCATAGAATGCTCTTGCTTGAATTAGAATGAGGCGGATTATATTTAAATACTCCCTCACTGTGTGTAAAAGCTTCCTCTCTTTCTTGGCAGAAGGACTACAAGCCATCTTTCCTCCTCCTTCCTTCCTTCCTTCCTTCCTTCCTTCCTTCCTTCCTTCCTTCCTTCCTTCCTTCCTTCCTTCCTTTCTTCCTGGTTAAATTTCTGAACATTTGAAATAGCTTACCATGCATTTCCTCCATTGTATTTTCCTGTCCCTTTTTATTGCAGTGCAATAAATAGTGAAGTCAGGGCCTTGCACATGCCTGATACTGCTGAGCCCTGTCTCTCTTGGCCTTGTTTTCATCCTATTTTGAGAGAGAGAGAGAGAGCGAGTGAGAGGGAGAGAGAGATTAAAGCTTCACTCCACGGGAAGTGCCGGACTCAAATCCAGGACCTTGAGCATGGTAAAGCACCCACTTTACTTGCTGAATCATCTCCTAGGCCTAACAGTTGTATTTTCTGATGCTTCTAAGTAAGAAGATGCGACGAGGCTTGTGAAAAGCAGTAAAGCAATATTTTCAACATGTTTCCTTTTGTCTGGGGAGATGGCGTAGAGGAAGCAATGCATGGGAGAGGCCCTGGGTTCTGTCCTTGGCACCACCAACAGCTAGAGCTAAGTGGTGTTACGGTTAAGAAAAAGTATTTTTATTTAAAGTTTTCATTTGTTCTCTGTGACAGGAAGCACATCCATTAGATTGGAAAATCAGCGTGTGCAGTAAGAGAGAGACTGGAGAGAGGCTCCCACCTCGTCCTGTGTGCCCAGGCCTCCCCAGCATCCTCTGCAAGCCCTCCAGAGTGAGATGGCAGAGGCAGGGCCAGGCTTTCTCAGCTTGGGGGTCAGGTCGAAGCGACTCTGTGGGAGGCCTAGTGTCAGGTGAAAACCATTCAGTAATGCCTTTCCCTACATGTGGAAAGTAGACGAGCAGTGCTCTCTGTTTCTGACGCCAACTAGAGAGAGTAAAATTGTGCGTTTGGCCGGAAGCCCCTAAGTCTCCCTGTCCATCATACTTACACTCCCTTTACTAGAACTGAGGCCACCCAGTGGCTGGTGGAGCAGAACTGATTCTTGGCCCTGTGTTCCTTTCACTCCCTCGAGGGTCACTGAGTCACAAGGCACAATGAGTGGTAGGAAGAAATGATGCTGAAAGATACTTTTGGGGAAATCTATTTCTCAGTAGCTTTGAACATGATTTCTTTTTACAGGGGAGTGGAAGTAGTGTACTGCTCAGTTCTGGCTTGTGATGGGGCTGTGGATTGAACCTGGGGCTTTGGAGCCTCAGGCATGAGAGTCTTTCTGCATTACCATTCTGCTCTCTCCCCTGCCTACTTCTCGTTCAAAGACACTAGCTATAAACTAGGCTTAAATAGGGTTTGGCACTGGAAATGATGGGAGTGCCTAGTAGTTGCAGGTAGAGTGAGGGGCAGATTTCTTCTGTTGGAGGAATGGAGAATTGGCTTAGTACTTCAGGATTCTTTCCAAGTCTCTGATACCATTTTGAAGTCTTAGTCAAGATCTTAGAAGTACCTAGCACACCCCTCCTTTTTTTTTTTAGGTGAGTCAGACTAAGGTTACTTTCAATTTTACTGAGCTATATAGTCAGAACATGACAAGGTGAGACATAGCTAAGACTTTATTAGCAGTAATAGGGCCTCACCATCAGCATATTATAATGACAAAGAATTAAACAGTGACAGTGGCGAGCCCAGGGAGGATAGAGCCCCATCCTTGGTGTTCTTCTTTGGGTGTATAGGGTACTGCTCTGGCTGGATTTTTCACTGGCAGATCTTTTTGACTAAGACTTGGAATTCTTCAAAACTGACTTCTCCATCTCCATTCTTGTCCAGTTCCTGGAAGAGGTCATCAAGGGTGCTTGGGCCCTGGTTTTCAACAGTAAAAAAAAAAAAAAAAGGATGGGATGAGAGAGAGAGAGAGAGAATGAGAATGAATTAGTTAGTGCTCCAGAGGCTGGGCAAATAATTAAATTAAATTAAAGCGGGAGGCAGATTGAGAAGAGTAAGAGTAAGAACAAATTCATAATGACATGTCCACCTCCTATACACATGGGAGAGATCCAGAAATTTTGCATAAGTCATCACATGGTCTTAGATTCCATCTTTAAATCGCTGAGTTAACATAGAGGACTTTCGGGAGGTGAAAAGGGGAGGGAGTTAGGGAAGTTATTAAGGAAAGCACAGAGGAAGCTGGGTGTTAGCGCAGTGGATTAAGCACACATGGCACAAAGCACAAGGACCTGGCAAAGCACAAGGACCTGGCGTAAGGATCCCAGTTCAAGCCCACGGTTCCCCACCTGCGGGGGGGCGGGGGTGTTTCAAAAAGAGGTAAAGCAGGTCTGCAGGTGTCTGTCTTTCTCTCCCCCTCTCTGTCTTCCCCTCCTCTTCCAATTTCATTGTCCTATCCAACAACAACAGCAATAACAATAACAACAAGGGCAACAACAATGGGAAAAATGGCCTCTAGGAGCAGTGGATTTGTGGCGCAGGCACTGAGCCCCAGCAATAACGCTGGAGGCCAAAAAAAAAAAAAAAAAAGGAAGGCACAGAAAGCAAAGTCATTCTGTTTCTGAAAGTTACTCAGTTTTGCCTTCTCCACTGAAAAGAGTCCAGGGGCTTAGGTTTTCCTCTGTACCAAGGAGGGAGCCTCCCTTCATTTTCTTTAATTTTTTTATGTATTTGTTAGAGATGGAAATTGAGAGGGGGAATAGATTGAGACATTTGCAGCACTACTTCACCCCTCTCACAGCTTCCCCTGCAGGTGGGGACTGGGAGGTCTGAACCTGGGTTCTTGCATATTGTAATGCATGCGCTCAACGGGGTACATCACTGCCCGTGGTCCTTGCCCAATACCTTCTTCTAAGGGGACCTCCAGTCTGTCTTCAGGACTCTGCCTGTGAAATTAGCCTTTAGCCAGAGCCCTGTTTTGAGGTAGTAAACCTTTACTCCCTTTCACTAAGTATTCAGCATCATCTGTTGTCACTACTAGCCAGAATGGTTTCACCAAAGCATTTGGTAGCTGCTAAGCCATACAATGGATAATATGAACAGGGAACAGCTTAGACAACTTTCATGTTACAAAAAAATATCAGGCACCTGACTTGCCAAGTAGATTTTTCAACATTTACCATTACTCTGCCCACCTATGTTAAAATTATAAAAGGCAATAGAAATTAATATAATTTATAACTTAACATGACCTAGGAAAGGAAGTATGAGTTATAAAAACGATAGCAGGAAATTATATAGAGTACAGACAAGTCTAGACAGTCACTAAATCTTACCTTTTTATTTTTATTTTTTATTTTATTATTTATTTTGCAGAGAGACAGAGAGAAATTGATAGGGGAGGGGGAGGTAGGGAGAGAGAGAGAGAGAGAGAAACACCTGCAACACTGCTTCACCACTCTTGAAACTTTCCCCCCTGTAGGTGGGGACCAGGGGCTTGAACCTGGGTCCTTAGGCACTGTAATGTGTGCACTTAACCAGGTGTGCCACTGTGTCGTCCATAGTCTTACCTTTTAACGCACCCAAGCATTCCTGTCAGACTATGATTTTTGTTTTAATATTTTTCCTCCCTTTTTTGTTATTCCTCCCTTTTAAATATATTTTCTCCTACTATCGTTTTTATTTCTTTTTAAAAATTGAAGAGATCTTTTTGTAGACTTTAGCCTTTTTAGACTTAACCCTGAGAAATAATCTTTTATCTTTGATTAAAGATCATTTTTTTTTTTTTTTGCCTCCGGGGTTATTGCTGGGGCTCGGTGCCTGCACCACAAATCCACTGCTCCTGGGGGCTGTTTTTTCCCTTTTGTTGCCCCTGTTGTTTTATCATTGTTGTGGTTATTATTATTGCTGTTGTTGGATATGATCGAGAGAAATGGAGAGAGGAGGGGAAGACAGAGGGAGAGAAAGACAGACACCTGCAGACCTGCTTCACCACTTGTGAGAAATTGAGAGGGAAGTGGGAGGTAGGGAGCGAGACAGAGACACACCTACAACACTGCTTGACCACTCTTGAAACTTTCTCCCTTTGTAGGTGGGGAACCGGGGCCTTGAACCGGGATCCTTACACCGGTCCTTGTGCTTTGCGCCACGTGCGGTTAACCCGCTGCGCTACCGTCTGGCCCCCAAAGACTATCTTTTTTTATGCTAACTCCTTGAACTATTTTAAAGTTATTTTATATTTTCCCTTTTTTATATAATATCAGGGAATGAACTCAGGGCCTCATGCATGTATATTACTTCTGAGCAGCCTCTGGGGTTGAAATTCTTAATTCCTTTTATTCAGAAAGAGAAGGAGAGATAGGGGAGAGGGACTCTGACACTGCTCCACTGTCCATGGAACTCCTTGGGTGCTGTCCATAGCACTCCCATGTGGTGCTGGGGCTCAAGCCCAGACCCTCCAGCATGGGTCTACTGGGTCACCTGACTCCTGGTCTCTGTCTCATATTTCAACTATCAGAAAATGAGTCAGTATCCAAATCAAAGGTCTCAGATTCAGCTGCTTTTCTTTAAAACAAACACCCCCAAATCGGAACCCTTCTCAACTTCACCAAGGTACCTCTCACATTTGTTGGCTGACAGCAGGTTTATGGTTAAAGTCTAGAAAGCAGGCATTTTCTTCTGGAACTTGGTTCAGCTAACTAAGATCAGTAGCTTCCATTCTGAAGCTGGGCTTCAGCTGCTGAGGGAAGAGCCCGCTCCTGCCACCTTGGGCATGGACGACTCAGGGGTGGGCGTGCTGAGGAGAAAGTCGACCCCTCGTCTGATTCGCAGTAGCACACATACACATTCAGCTGCTTAAGGCAAATTAATGCAAAGTTAACCACTTTTGAAATAGAAATGGGTTTCCCTGGAGGGCACTGTGTTAGCCCCAAATGTTTTTTTTTTTCCCTTTACCTGGTGCCAGGCCTTCACGCATGCCTGATTTTACTGCTCCTGGGCCGACTCTTTATTCTTTTCATTTTAGAGAGAGACGGAGAAAGAGACACATAGCAGCAGCGTTTCTCCTGGTACCAGGGTGTTTTCACGTAGTGTTTGGGGTTGAACCTGGGCAATACACATGGCAAAGCCTGTGCCCTACTCAGTGAGCTATCTTCCTGCCCACCCCAAACAGGTTTTCTTAACAGACCACTGAGTAAGTGTTGGTCTTGGTGAAGGAGCCTACCTGTGACCACGAGCCCCTTCAGAAGTAGAGGGTATTGTTTTACAGACGTCTCAGCTTTCTCCAGACTAGTGCCCATGGTGCAGGCCCCCCGCCAGCCCTAGCTCGCCACTAGTGCCATTGTTGCTTCTGTCTCTCGGGGCTGAGAGTTCTCGGCTGAGGCTGTGAGGCATAGGAGGCTTGGCCCTGCTTTCTAGAAGTTTGCCATTGCTAATGTGTGCGCCACCCCCCAGGGAAGAAAGCCCAAAGTCAAGTGCCCCCCATGCCCAGCGTACTGTGCACAACGAGGGTCTCCATTCAGCCTCTTGCATATCCTTCCCTGTCCTTGTCCCTGTTCCCCACCCCCACACGGCCCCGCTCCCCTCCAAGCAGAGGTCTGGCCAGTCCTGTGGGTTCTGCAGAGAGCACTCACTTTGAGCAAGTTGGGGAATTCCGTTTGGATCAAAAGTTTCAGCTCCTCCTTGGACAGCTGGTCTGGGTCTCCTTCTTTGGCTGCGTACTTTTCAAAAATACTCTTCAGTTCCGCAGGGGACTTCTTTGCACACATTTTTGGTGGTTTTCAAACTGGGACACAAATGAACTTATTAGCGAAAGACCAAAGCGGGGTGTGTGTGTGTGTGGGGGGGGCTCATAGACTGAAGAGTGCCAGTGGGATTTGGTGCAATAGAGCTCCTTTCTTGGCATAGGTGGGGGGAGGAGAAAAAGGAGGTGAGGGTGGAGTTGTAGAGCTGTAGTCAGTGCCAGAGTCTCTTAAGAATAATCATCTCTGGGCTGAGAGTGGAGATGAGCGCAGGCTTCACACGTGCAAGGCCCTAGGTTTCATTGGGCACCTTCGGTTAACTCTCTGCTCTGCTCCTAGGGTGCATCTGCTAGGCCACTTGGGTTGGTAATTAGGCCCTTCTGCACAGCTTAGGGACCTGGTCTGCACTCTGTAGACCCAATCAGTAACTGAGAGGCTGGAATCTGGGGAGATACCTGCCCACAGCTCCTTGTCTCTGAGCTGTGGGCATGTCTTCTCGTAGCAAAACCCGCTCCCTGCCCCGGCCCCTGTCTGTCACACTGCTCTGTAAAGAAGCAGAGAATCAGTGCCAGGCAGAAAGCTCTGCTTAGGAAGGACCCAGCTCACACTCACCTGATCGCCCAGCAGGGAGGCAGCTGGAAAAATCTCGAAAGGGAGTAAAGCGCTGGGCAGGATGTGAGACTTTTATAGTCTTTGCAGACACACACCTGATGATGACATTTTCCATTTGCTTGCCATTTAAGGCTAATTATTAATGGTTTTTGAAACTAGCTTAAGACTGCATGACCCTCATAATTAAGGGCAAGATCCACGAAAGAGCAACCTCACCAGTTGCTTAATGGGTCAGAGTCCTAAGAATAAGCTCGGTTTTTTTCCCCCCTCTCTAGTTTCTGTTTTCCCTCCAATATGGGATTCGGCGATTTGCTTACATTTCAGAAAGGTTAGGCACTGAGGTTTTTTTTAAGATGTTAGGAAAAGAAATGTTATCTTAGAAGATCAGTACTCAGGTTGATACTTGGAAAAGCTGCAGCACAGCTACTGAAATCCTTCTGAAGTTTGGTGTCTTTTAGTCACCTGAATATTGGAATGAATGAATGAATGAATGAATGAGCAAGTGAAATCTGAGCATCACCAAGAAGCAGGCTTAAAAAGGTGGGGAAAAATCACACACTAGTCTGTGATTTTGTTTGGTAGAGCAAGGCTGCCAATAACAGTCCTTTTTTCATTATTTGTTGTCTGTGTCTGCTTTTCACTAATCACTATCCCTTTCTTTACCAAGTAGGTTGTGTTAACCATTCTAGAAACTTGTGGAAAGGTGTGACTCATTTGCATAGAAATGTTTCAAACTTCCTGCAAGTGCCAAGATATTATTTTATTTTATTGCCACCAGGGTTATTGCTGGAGTTTGGTGCCTGTATGATGAGTCCACCCCTCCTGGTGGCTACCAGGAGGCCATTTGTCCTCTTTTTTTTCTTTCTTTCTTAGATAAGACAGAGAAATTGAGAGAGGAGGGGAAGATAGAGAGGGAGACAGAAAGTGAGACACCTACAGACCTGCTTCACCACTTGTGAAGCTGCTTCCCTGCAGAGGGAGAACAGGGGCTTGAACCCAGGCCTTTGCTTATGATACAGGTGTGCCACTGCTTGGCCCCAACCACATTCATTTCTATTGAGGGAGGGTTCTGTGAAGGAATGAGGACATTTCCAGAGGACATTGATCTAAGAGCTATTGCAGGTTATAAGGAGGGGTTCCTCCTGAGCTCTGTTAAAAGCACTTAGTGGCTTTGTTTTTATTAGTGATTTAATGATGATTAATAACAAAATTGTGGGATAAGAGGGGTACAATTCCACACAATTCCCACCACCAGAGTTCCATATCCTCCATTGGAAGCTTCCCTATTCTTTACGCCTACTGGGAGTATGGACTAAAGATCTTTATGGGGAGCAGAAGGTGGAAGGTCTGGCTTCTGTAATTGCTTCTCTGCTGGATATGGGCATTGGCAGGTCAATCCATACCCCCAGCTTGTTTCTGTCTTTCCCTAGTGGTGCAGGCCTCTGGACAGGTGGGGTTACAGGACTCACTGGTTAGGTCATTTGTCCAGGAAAGTCAGGATGGTGTCATGGTAGCATCTGCAACTTGGTAGCTGAAAAGCACTAAGATATAAAACAGAACAAATTGTTTAGTAATCAGGAACCGAAAGGTAAGAATAGAGCAGATGAAATTTGCTGCCTTCATGTTGGAAGAAGCTAGGAAGTCTATTTTAGGTATATTCCAAGGGGCCCATGCCTTTACTAATTTTTGCCTGAACCAGATAGCTAGCATGCACGTGGGCTGAAAATATTGTTTGGGAAGATGGTGTCAGTTGGAAAAAGGACTAGAAAGCTGGATCAGGACAGAGTAGCTCCCATATATGGGAAAGGCTAACTGTGAACCCCATCGACCTGACCTAGGGCCCATGCACTTAGTGGCTTTTCAGCCTTCTCACTCTGCCTTGCTTGTCTAATTTTCTCTGATCTTTCTTTCTTTCTTTTTTTTTTAAATCTGATCTTTCATTGTTAAGACATACAAATCACAGAGTGAGCTATTGGGTTGTAATTCTGTTGGGTGCATTTCAGTTGTAAGGTTCTAGGCTGTGCACCTGTGCTGAGACTTTGCCTTTGGGATTCTCATCTGTGTTGTTTAGTGGGGGTTGGGGGGTGACTGATATGCACTGATTCTGAGGAGAGATGCGTTCACCTCTTGGAAGGAAGGTATGAAAAATTTTGGTTTTACTTAGAAGATTTTACACAAAAAATAGTCTGGTCTTGGCAACCTGTTGTACTCAGGATGTTAAGAGGATTTCTAGTGTTTTTATGGTTAAGCTGTCACCCCTGGCAGGTAGATTTTTTTTTTTTTTTTTTTTTACCAGAGCACTGCTAAACTCTGGATTCTGCTGGAGGATTAAACCTGGGAACTTTGATGCTTCAGGCATGAAGGTCTTTCTGCATAACCACTATGTTACCTTCCCAGCAGCTAGACTTCAGCTGAACAGCCATGCCAAGTAATACCCTTTCCCTGCAACTCCTCTTTCAAAAACTTTATCACCAGCTAATGCACACCAGCCCACCTCTTGCCCAGATTGTCTGGTTGTTGACACTTCCACAATCACTTTCTTTCCATGGACAAAACGCTTTCCCCACTCCCTCTTGAGCCATCTGAGCCCTTCTTAAGACATCTAGAATGGTCCAGGAGGTGATGCAGTAGATAAAGCATTGGACTCTCAAGCGTGAGGTCCTGAGTTCAATCCCCGGCAGCACATGTACCAACCAGAGTGATGTCTGGTTCTTTCTCTCTCTCCTTCTTTCTCATTAATAAATAACTAAATTATTAAAAAAAAAGACATCTAGACAATCCCTCCAAGACACGTCAGCATGTCTCCGAGGTCAAAGGACATTCTATGTAGTTTCGGCTACTGTCCTCACAGCCAGGATTCAGAGGTCCTCACTCCCTGAAAGAGCATCCGAAATCATTGTCCCTGATTACTAGTGAAAATCAGCATGGCACTTCTGTTTCTTGCATCTGTATTGAATGATTTCAATAATTACACGTTTATTATTAATAACGCTACAGAATTGAAGCTCACAGTGTCGACTTCCACACCACAGCCACCACCGAAGTTTTGTGTCCCCATGCTCCCACCTCCCAAAGGTGACCACCATTAATTCCCTCAAGTCTTAGAAACAGCTTGCTTGCTTCTGTTTTTTTTTTCCCCTCAAGTTCATGTGTATCAGTTCTCTAGATTTCACATATGAGTGAAACTATCTGGTAGTTGTCTTCCATTGCTAAGCATCATAACCTCCAGTTCCACCCATTTTGGCCCAAAGGAAACAATACCATCTTTTTTGATGGCAGAGTAGTATTCCATGGAATATATATCCTGTAACTTCCTTAGCTCATCGTCTATTGACGGGCATTTAGTCTGCTTCCACTCTTGGGCTACTGTGAATAATACAGCTGTGAAAATAGGGATGCATATGTCCTTTCCGATTAGTGTTTCAGTGCCTTTTGGATAAATGCTGGGTCACAAGGCACTTCCGTTTTTACCTGTTTAATAAGGACTGTCCATACAGTCTTCCCAAGGGGCTGTACCAGTTTGCATTCCCACCAGCAGCCCTGTATAGGATCTTAAAAACTGGATAATACATCAACGGTATGATTTTCCCACTTTAAGTTAGTGATTTACAGAATTACAAAATAACGGGTATAATTCCACAGCATTCCCACCACCAGAGTTCTACTGTTTATTTTTTTTAAAAAAATTATATTTATTTCTTTCCTTTTGTTGACCTTGTTTTGTTGTTGTGGTTATTATTATTGTTGTTGATGTCGCTGTTGGATAGGACAGAGAGAAATGGAGAGAGGAGGGGAAGACAGAGGGGGAGAGAAAGACAGACACCTGCAGACCTTCTTCACCACCTGTGAAGCGACTCCCCTGCAGGTGGGGAGCCGGGGGCTCGAACCGGGATCCTTCCTCTGGTCCTTGCGCTTTGCGCCACCTGCGCTTAACCCGCTGCACTACCGCCCGACTCCCGGATAGCAGTCTTTTTAGACCACAAATCTGTTGTTTCAGTGGAGGACCTTTGATTCAAAGAGGTCCCAAAGGCCAGGAAGGTAGCAGAGTGGTTATGCTAAGAGGCCTTCATGCCTGAGGTTCTGGGGTCATAGGTTCAATCCTCAGCACCACCATAAGCCAGAACTGAGCAGGGCTCTGGTAAACCCCCCCCCCAACTACTCACTGTCAGAATGCATGCTTGCAGCAGTTGCTGTGAGAGTCGGACAACACTTCATTAGTTTTCTTAACCCCCCGCCCCTGCCCGTCTCTGCCTGTCAGACATTACATCTCTTGGGTCTCTCTTGACCAGTGGTGAGGGTGAGCCTGCAGCAGGGAAATGTGAAACCCATTGCTAGATATTCTTGTGAAACATTAACCAGACCTATAGGGAGACAGGCCAGAAACACAGGGTGTGTTCAGAGAGTGCCTTTAGAAACCAGAAAAGGTGAGATGACAGGCCCAAGATTGTTCATGGAAAAATGGGGAGGCAAAGGTTATTGACCACCTTGCTGTCGAAGCACCTAATCTTTGGTCAACCCAAGGACTTTCCTAGGAGAGTCAAGGGCACTCGTAACACCCTGGGTACCACAGGCTGGAGGCTGCTTTGCAGTGGGCAGCCTGGACAGATCCTGTCAGTTCCCGGGCCATGCCCAGCAAAATGTCCAGGGGCTCGTGTGGGTTGTCCCCCACCCCGAGGTTTAGAAGCATGGCTGTCCCCCAAAAGGAATGCCTTCCTCCTTGCCTGTTCCCCTTGGCCTAACTTCAGGCCTTTCTGATGGTCCTGGGTGGTTGAAAAGGAAGGGCCTGTGGAGGGTTGGTTGGAATTGGTTGGAGGGTGATTGTCACAGTGGCCTTGGTGGTGATGGGACAAGCAAGAGACCGGACGGGGCCCCCCGGAACATGACCACCCATGGTTAGGGAGACAGCACCTTCAGAAAGGCAGCCAAAGGCCACGTGTGTGTGTGTGTGTGTGTGTGTGTGTGTGTGTGTGTGTGTGTGTGATGGGGCTGTTGAGAGGGAGCAGAAGAGCCAAAGCATACTTGGAGAACACAGTAGAACTTTTTTTTTTTTTTTAAATCACTGCCACCAAGGTTATTGCTCCTGGGCACCATTTTTCCCTTTTATTTTATAAAACAGAAATTGAGAGGAGAGGAGGAGGAGGGAGAGAGAAAAAGAGACATCTGGAGCATTGCTTCACCACTCATGCAGCTTCCCCCTGCAGGTTGGGACTGTGAGTTTGAACCCAGGTCCTTGCGCATGCTAATGTGTGTACCAGCTGTGTTCCCCACTGCCTGGCCCAGAACAGACTTGGAAGAACTTCAAGAACTTCCATGTATTTGGCATAAGAGGCTGGAAATGGCATGCCACGCTCTTTAAGGCTAATGCCCAAAGGCGGGCCCGGAAAGAAAGCAACCTTCCCAGGCTCTGCAGCACGGTCAGCGGCTCCACTCCTAGAAATGGCATCTTTGATCAGGCGCCTGCCGTGTGCAGACTTGATTGTTCAGGGCACTGGGACGCACAGCGTCTTGAACCCATTACATTATCGCGGGCTGCAGGAGCCTCAGTAGTTCCAACAGAGGTTAATTAGTGCCACCTTTCTCCTTATTGTGCTACTTTTAGTTCTCCTTCAGCTTTTATCACCACCAGTACCCGTCACTTATTGATCCCTTTTCATTTGTCTTATGCCCAGTGGCTCAGTTCCAAGAAATGACAGCTTTGTAAGGAGGGGGATCAGATGTCAGGCTGTATATAGGCAAAAATCAGAGTGGGCCTGGGTAGAGGACCTCACCAGTGTGCCCTGGGTCCCCCACCTCCCCAGAGCCCTGCCCCATTAGGGAAAGACAAACAGTCTGGGATACAAATGCCTGTCGAGGCAAGTACGCCCCCCAGAGGCAAGAAATGTTTTTTTTAAGCTGATAAAGTTTTGCCCACAGAGGCAAAAAAATGCCCCCCCCAGGCCTTCCCTTGGCAGCACACTGGATCTTGTTACTCGCTTACATGTTTCTCCATGTTTGTGCCAGTTTCTTTTTTAAAAATGCCTGTATGATAGAGGTTTCTGTTCACCCCACACCCCTGATACTGTGGTCGTTTAGTTAAAAAGAAAAGGGGGAATTGTTGTATGCTTTACATTGGGTTGTTCTAGCTCTCCCCCTGCCAAGAAAATTGGTTCAGTCCTGCTAGTTTCGCTGGCCCGCTTGTCCCCGCCCCAAGGAACCCTGAGGGAGTTCCAGAGTTCGAGAGTGCTTGGCGCCGCCATAGGGGAAAGAGGCAGGAGAGTGCTTGGAGCCACTGCGGGGGAAGGAGGCAGGAGAGTTCTGTTTGGTGATTAGTTTGTCTTAGTTTATAAATCGTTGTTCCTGAATAAAAAAACACAGCTTCCCTGCCCAGCCGTGTGTCCTGGTCTGTTACCCGCCCGTGAAGCTAGCCCGGCCAGCTGGAGCCTCTGAATTTTAACAACAACCTTTCTCCTTATTGTGCTACTTTTAGTTCTCCTTCAGCTTTTATCACCACCAGTACCTGTCGCTTATTGATCCCTTTTCACTTGTCTTATGCCCAGTGGCTCAGTTCCAAGAAATGACAGCTTTGTAAGGAGGGGGATCAGATGTCAGGCTGCATATAGGCAAAAATCAGAGTGGGCCTGGGCAAAGGACCTCACCAGTGTGCCCTGGGTCCCCCACCTCCCCAGAGCCCTACCCCATTAGGGAAAGACAGTCTGGGGGAGTGGGTAGACCTGCCAGTGCTCATGTCCAGTGGCGAAGCAGTTACAGGAGCCAGACCTCCCACCTTCTTCTCCCCATAGAGATCTTTGGTCCTTACTCCCAGTGGGGTAAAGAATAGGGAAGCTTCCAATGGAGGGGAGGGGATACGGAACTCTGGTGGTGGGAATTGTACCCCTCTGAACACACAATTTTGTCAATCACTATTAAATCACTAATAATAAAAAAAGTTGAAAAATAAGAAAACACAAAGCAGAACTTGGACTGGGTTTGGTGTATTTGCACCAAGTAAAAAATTCTGGGGTGCGGGGGGGAGGGTTCAGATCCTGGAATATGCTAGCAGAGGAGGACCTAGAGGGGGTTGAAGTGTTTTGTGGAAAACTGAGAAATGTTACACATGTACAAATGACTGCATTTTACTGTTGACTGTAAGCCATTAATTCCCCCAGTGAAGGAAAACCAACCAACCAGAGTGGGCCTAGGCCATCTTCTCGCAGCAGGAGAGGTGTTTTGCCTCTGGATGCCAGCAGTCTTGGGGCCTGGGAAGGAAGCTGCGGCATGGCTGAGGTTCGCTGCTAGATCTGCATCAGTAGTGAATGGTAACAGACAGGCTGTGAAGCTTCGGGAGAGCACGAGAGAGCACGGCACCAAAGCCTCTTTCAGTGTGGCGGGGCCGGGCTTGAAACTGAGCTACATACCTGACAGAGCTATTCTGCCACCCTCACTTCCGCATTTGGTTGCTGAATCAGGTGGTTTACACCTCCAGAGACCGTCTTGATGCCTTCTTTTCTTTCAGCAGGGAGAGCGTAAGTAAGGCCTGGTGGAAGGCCGCAGTGTTGGATGGTCCCGTTTTGGCCTTACTTGTGTAGCTTTGTGAAAATAATACAGTATGGAAAGTTTGAAAACTCAGAAGGCTCCAGAGGCCTTTAAGGAAGAGAGATTCACTTCTGTTCACCTTCTGTCTCCCGCCCGGCACCCTTGAAGACGTTTCTCCTGCTGTTCGCTCCATGTTTCAGCATCATACTCTGCTTTCTAGGTGCTCTGCCAGAGATCTCCAGAGTTCTCTCTGTCTTGTGAGTGGTATTGAAGGCCCCAAGGGCGTGAGACCCTGTGCCCCCTCACTTTCCTGTTCCCCTGTCACCCCCCACTGGAGTTTGGGAGGTCTTGTCTAATCTTGAGATGTCTGTCAGGCCCATGTCAAGTGAGGCAGGCCTCCTAGTTTCACTTGGGTCTTTTGTCTCTATCTTTGTTCGGTCATTACCTGGTATGAACATTCCAGACCTGCCAGTCACTGAACAAGCTACACAGAGGCTTTTCCCAGATCGAAGGACCCAGCACAGTAAGGCTGGACTGAAGAATCACAGCCCACTTGGAAGGAGAAGCCAGGGGAAGTCAAGCACTATGGTCTTTCTAGAAGGTTCGGGTTGTCTTGAATGCACGCGGAAACTGAGGCTGTGTGTAAAGTCAGGATTTCTTAAAGCCCTTATCTACCCTTTCCTAGAAAATACAGCAGGGGCTGGGCGCTTCTGAACAGATCAGGCTTGGGAACTGGGCGCTGGTGCCCTCTCACCTCACTCTAGTAATACTTAACTCACCATAATTAGCCAGTCCACGGAGATAGGAAGGGGACGCCAAGGCCACGAGCACTTCAGAACTGAGCACTCCATCCAGCAAGGAGGTAATCAGGCTTTCCTCCACCCCTCTCCCTCAGTGACTCTGAGTACTTGGGGCACAGGGTTCAGATGGCTCAGAAAGTCCTGGGGCACTGATAAGATCAGGCAAGTTCTCGGAAAAAAAATTCACCCTGGGAAATTAGGCTTGTCAGGGGTGCTTGGAGAGCGATAGGTGGCAATTCCTTAGGGCATGGAAGAAGAAACCAAACCCAAAGAAAGGCCTTCTGAGAGGGGCGCTTGAGTAATTCCACTGGAACAGGTAAAGTCATTAAAAAAGAGGAGAAGGAAAAAGATTGTGTGATTATGGTAACCAGAATGAGGAAACAGCAGTGGTTCGAGAACAGGTTTTGTTGCTGAATTTCTGTGACTCGGTTATGAAGACAGAGTGAACTGACAGAGCCAGGGGTCCTGGGAACACTCTCTTGTCACTCCGCTTGCTGTTTGCGCTGCCCCCTGTGGAGGGCTGAGGGTGCCGGCCCAGTTCTCAGAGCTCCGGCTCACATGGCCCTGGCGGGACACAGGTCTGGGAGGTGCAGGGACACGGAGGCCACAGAGCACTCTGGCTAGCCTCTGGCACCCGAGAATGGCAGCTCCCAGAAATTGCAGTTCACATGAGGTAGTCGGACTAAGTCCTCAAGGTGGGGACTGGTTTCATTGAGGGAGGAAGGGAAGGGGAGCAGGTGCTCAGTCTCTGGGCAGGAGGAACCCAGAAGCAGTTGAGCAGCAGAAGGAAGGTAATGGTGGCCAGAGCCCTGGGTCCTGGGTCCTGGGAAAAGTCGTGGGCAGAGACGCCAGAGGGCTGGGCAGCGCTGACACTCACAGGCAAGGATTTCAAGCTGAGGCAATACCCAGCCTCCTCTGCCTGCTGTGTGCGGGGTGCTGTCGGCCTGGGAGGGGCTGTGGTCGGGTGTAGGAAGTCTGCAGGGACTAAGTTGATGGGACTGGACAGATTGGGTATGGAAGTAAGGGAAAGAGGGAGACCCAGGCTGACATTTTGGTTTCTGACCTATAGAATGTGCTAGAATAGTTGAGTTGCCAGCATCCAAAGGAAAGCAAAGCATGAAACCGTGCACTCTACCACGGTTAGAAACCTACCATATTACTACGACTACTTCTCCTCCTTGTCCTCATTCTATTTTTTTTGCCTCCAGGGTTATTGCTGGTGCCTGGTGCCTGCACTATGAACCCACTGCTCCTGGAGGCCATTTTCCCCCGGTTTTATTGGCTAGGACAGAGAGAAATTGAGTGGGGAGGGGAAGATAGAGAGACAGAGAGACAGCTGCACCACTTGTGACACCACCCCTCCCTGCAGGTGGGGAGCCGGGCCCTCGAACCAGGATCCCTGCATGGGTCCTTGCACTTTATACTATGTGCGCTTGACCCGGTGTGCCACTGCCTCACATCCTACCCCAGTTTTTGAAAATTTATTTTTTTATTAGTGATTTACAAAAATCATAGGAAAATAGGGGTATAGTTTCACATCACTCCTACCACCAGAGTCCTGTGTCCCCATACCCCTCCAGCAGAAACTTCCAGTAGTTCTTCCAAGGTCACAGATACGGATTGACTTCATATCTGTCTCTAATATATATATATATATATATATATCTCCCATTTTTTATGGGCCTGCCTTCACTTCCTTTCTAAGCCACACTTACACCTGTTATTACTGCCAAGTGTCCTTCCTTTTCCTCTTCCCTCTCAGCTAAGTGAACCGGTACCTGACGACTCCTGGTGTTTTCCAGATTCTCTTTCCTTACAGTGGTGGTATAAAAACCAAGATTCCTGGTGACAAATGTTTTGGGTCCCGCTGGAACTGGGCTCAAGAACCCTCTGGTCATCTTCCCCTATGCCCCCCCCCCCCGGAGTATGGACCAAAGTTCTTCTTTGCATCCCATCACCTTTTTAAAGGAATCCCTTTTCATCTTCAAACTTTGTATATTAGTTCCACTGAGTCACTAATACATTAGTATTGTTGTTATTAAACTGTGGCACAGGGCCTTGTGCCACAGTGTTCGGTCGCACTGCCCCTGGCCTGGTTTTTCATCCTCTTTTATTTCAGAGGTAGAGAAAGAGGGAGAGAACATCACAGCACTGCTCAACCGGCTGTGGAGCTTCGCCCAGTGCTGTGACGTTCCCTCCTGATGCCAGGGCTCCAGCCTGAGACTGTATACATGGTTAGGCATGCGTCCTACCACATGAGCTATCTACCAGCCCCCTTAAGGAATTCTAATTCTATCTACAGATACGTAGCCTCACTGTACAGCCTTCCCTTGGGCTTGGCCCAGATCACTGCAATGAAGCCAAACCAGAATGAAGCCAAGCCATATGCCTTTGTTCATTCCCCGCCGCCTTTAACAGTTTCCATTGTACTCTGACAGTAGCATCCTGCACGAGAATGTCCCTAAAATGGCTCCGGTAGCCTCGCTGGACCTGTAGGGTTTACTCACGGCAGCCTGTCAGCGACACATCATGTTCGTGCGCAGTAAAGCGAAACACAAACTGACATGTACCGATCTTTCCCATGAGGATCAACAAACAGGCTTGCTCCTGAGAGATCCTTTGGGAATGGCGTAGACGGTGGGAGGGGGTTGTTGCCATAGGAGCAAGATGAGTACCAGAGTGGGGGTGCCTGGGAGCCCAGAACTTGCAGCTGACAAGTTCACACTGAGTAAGGACAGGAGGAAGGTCATGAGGGAGCTGCTGCTGTGGAGTGCTCCTTTCTTCATCCCTCCCTCCCTCCCTCCCTCCCTCCCTTCCCCCCACCTTCTTTCTTTCAAGTGACCTAAGTGAATGAATGATGCAAAAAGCAGAGAAGGAAGGTTACCGTGAAAAGCAGATAACGCATGGCAGCATCGGAGCAGGAAGATGGGGAGGAATGACCCGGCTTCAGTGTTTAGGGAGCATTCTTTTCTTTTCTTTGTCAAAGTAAAGCTTACAGGCCAGGAGCTGGCTCACCCAGCTCACCCAGTGGAGAGCACACTACCATGTATGAGGACCTGGGTTCGAGCCCCCACCCACCACATGGCAACAGCATGCAAAGGGAAGCTTCATGAGTGGTGAAGCGGTGCTGTGGTGTCTTCTCTCTCTCTCTCTCTCTCTCTCTCTCTCTCTCTCTCATCTATCTCTCTCTCTCTGACTCTCATCCTATTTCTGGAAAAGAAGAGGATATTCATGAACAAATACAATAATGAATCCTGATAAATAAATTTTAAAAATAAATGAAGCTTGTAATTTGGAAAGGGGCATCTTCACAAGTTGACCAAATGGGACGTGTTTTGTTTTCTAAGGTGATTGATATGCCAGAGCACACCCCTGGTGATTTGGGAGGATCGATGAGACTGGGAATCAGAAGAACTGTGTTCAAAACTGAAAATTCAATACTGAGTAAGTGTCTGAGCTGGTTTCTCTTTCAAGATGGTGGGTGCCTGGGGTGGTGTGGTATGGCCCTTCCCTTCCAGTACCTCGGACTCCCCCTGGTCTTCCTGGAGCCCCCATTTCTCTCCCAGCACAACTTGGTAGCCCACAGGCCAATGTCCCTGGCCATGTGAGCTCCGCGACATCCGGGGCAAGGGCTGCTTGGTGAATTCGCTAACCACCGGGGAGCTGACCTTGAACTGACAGCTATGAAAGCGCCCTGATTCAGTCTGTGCTCTTGAGTTCACCGGTCACACCACTGGAAACAGCTCCCTGCTGAGCCGCTTTACATCTGTGGTTTCAGAGGCTGATTTGCAAACTCCACGAGGAGGGGTAGGAGAGGGCACCTCTGTCTCTCAGGAGTGTGTTCTCTGTTCCAGTAGCTCCAGCGTGGGGTGGGGGTGGGGTGGGGGGCCCTGCAGGCACGGCCTGCCTCCTGGTACCAGCTGCTTTTCCTCCTCCCAAGAAGGTGGTTCTCATTTTTTTTAACTTCTTCCCATACATTAACATAGTGCATGAGATCAGCAGCGTGAAAAGCCCAGAGCCAGGAAGTCAGCTGACTCGCTGTATCTTGGGCAAGATCTTGTTCTGTGCCAGTTGCACTGAGTGAGCCACGGCAGAGATGAGAGCGAGCGGAGCAGAGGCTGGCCTGGGTCTGGGGCTTCAGAGCCAGCAGAAGGAATGCTGTGGAAATGGCCTTTTGTGCTATAGACAAATAAATAAACAAATAGGGCCCTAATGCAGAGGAGGGGAAGCAGGGGGCCACAGGGGCCCAGCCTCACGGAAGTTACAAAGAACATTTGGGCAAAATCCCTTCTTAAGCTTAAAGTCTAAAACCAGAACTAGGCACTTCTCCTTTAAAGATGCCTAACAGCTTCTGAGGGGCATGAAGCATCTTAGCCAGACTCAGATTTGAAAAAGAAAAGTTTCAGACTGCGCATGTTTCCCTGCAGCCTCTGGCTAAGAAGCCATTGTTCTCCAGTGACTCTCTCTCTGCCCTTGTTCTCCAGTGACTCTCTCTCTCTCTCCCTCTCCCTCTCTCTCTCTCTCTCTCTCTCTCTCTCTCTCTCTCTCTCCCTCCCTCCCCCCCTCTCCTCCCCCCTCTCCCACACACACACTTAGGTAACTTTTTTTTCTTCTAAGAATAGCTTCTCTCTGTGGATGTGAACAGCATTTCTTTGTCTTTCAAATACTTTGAGACTTTATTATAGTAATTGCCTTAATGTTAAAAAAAAATGTTAGTGAGAGACTTAATGTTTTAGAATCGTATCTGCTATGAAAGACCCAGTGGTAATCATTCCAGCTTTTCAAAAACTAAGAGCTGTGTATTCAAATTATTTTATTTGTCCTGATGGAAATAAGACTTTTAAGCTTTGGTTTTCTTTACAGAAGATATAGGAATGATGTTAATGTTTTTCAGGGATCTTAAACACAGTCCCAAAGTGTGCTGCTTACTTAACCTTTCGCCTGCCACCTTCTGGGACACAATTCTAAGTAGCTTTATTGAGAGATCACTTACACACCGTCCAACAATCTGTTGAAAGTGAAGAAGTCAGTAGTATTTAATCTATTGACAGAGTTGTCCAGTTTTGAATATGTTTCCCACCACCATTAATTTGGGAACATTATTTTTAAAAAGAGCTTAAAGACTTATTAATGACATTTTACTGATCTGTTTTCCTATTGTGAGACACTTCATATTGTTTCTGGCATTTTTTTTAGGAAAAAAGTGGCTGATATGGACATCCTGACACAGTGTTTTTGTTCTTTTAATCGTTTCCTTAATCATTTCCAGGAGTCAGACTATTAGATCAAAGGGTATGACCACTTTTATGACTGATAATTATGCCGGTTTATTTGAAACAGGAGGTGAACCAGTTCACAGCTATTTGAATTGTACTGAGAAAGAGGTGAAGCGGTTCATAGTGACTTTGATGGCACCGTGGTGCTCTGGTGTTCTCGGCCTCTTGTAGTGTTCTTAGGTTTCTTTCAGCTCTGTTTGCGAGAACCAAAAGGGTCTTTTGTGATTGCACTTTCTTCTGCATGTCTTTTCATTGTTCCATTACAGACATTTCACCCCAGCCGTCAATATTCGTATTAATTTATTTATTATTGTATAGAGGCAGAGATAAATTGAGAGGGGAGAGGGAGAGAGACAGATTGACACCTGCAGCCCTGCTTTACCACTCCTGAAACTTTCCCCCTGCAGGTGGGGACCGGGTTCTTGAACCTGGGTCCTTTTGCACTATAATGTGTGTACTTAACCAGGTGCGCCACCACCTGGCCCCTTCATTCATTCATTTATTTTTATTTGCATAGACATTTATTGTTTCTTTTTTTAAAAATAAATTTATTTATAAAAAGGAAACATTGACTAAACCATTTTATTGAATTTCACTTGACTCTGACTGTGTTGGGGATTGAACCTGGGACCTCAGAGCCTCAGGCGTGAGTGAGAGTCTTTTGCAGACCATTAAACTGGCTCCTCCGCCCATCATGTTGATTTGAATCTGTGCACGTCGCTCAAGTCTTGTGGATTTGCCAGCACTTAAACTGCCTGGAAGTCTGTTACTCAGATGTTTTTTAAAAAATATTTATTTATTCCCTTTTGTTGCCCTTGTTGTTGTAGTTATTATTGTTGTTGTCACTGTTGGATAGGACAGAGAGAAATGGAGAGAGGAAGGGAAGATGGGGAGAGAAAGACAGACACCTGCAGACCTGCTTCACCGCCTGTGAAGCAACTTCCCTGTAGGTGGGGAGCCGGGGGCTCGAACTGTCAAATGTTTGAAACTAGGGGCCAGTAAATGTTTTCTGTGGAAGGCCCGATATAAGTAAATATTTTCAGCTTTGGGACCGTGTCATCTTTGTTACCTGTGCTCAGCTCTGCCTTGGGGGGTTGTGGAAGCAGCCACAGGCACATGTGCCCATGAGTAAGCGTGGCTGTGCCCCCAAAAACCTGCATCGTGAGCTCTGCGTTGTTGAATTTTAGGCCATTCTTTCTGCATCACCAAATAGTCTCCTCTTGATTTTTGAAACAAAACTCTTGAGATCGAGAGCAAAACAGAAACCCAGACAGGGGAATGCTGTTTTGCGGCGGGCTTTCCGTGCTTGCAGGAGCTGGATCTAAGCAAAAGCCGCCGGCCAGTGCCTGACTCCAGCAGCGCTTGCACTGGTCAAGGGCTTCTCCCTGTCACCTGCCTTTCACCTCAGCATCCCGCTGAGTGGCAGGATAAGGCCAGGTGGGCTTCCGGGAGTCCCTGCTCCAGCCTCTGCAGCTTTCAGCCGAGGGAGCCAAGGGCCCAGAGGGAAATGGCACTGGAGGGCTCAGGGTAGACCAGTGGCCTGGTGGCGCTCTCCTCGCATGACTCTTGATACTCCCCGGATGCAACCCTGCCTTCACAGCCCCGAGCTACCACGACTCTTCACAGCTGAACTCTTTCTTTTAAAAATTTTTATATTTATTGATTCCCTTTTGTTGTCCTTGTTTTATTGTTGTAGTTATTGTTGTTGTTATTGATGTCGTTGTTGTTGGATAGAACAGAGAGAAATGGAGAGAGGAGGGGAAGATGGGGAGAGAAGGAGAGACACCTGCAGACCTGCCTCACCACCTGTGAAGCGACTCCCCTCAGGTGGGGTCTTTTTTATTTTTTTACTTGATAGGATACACACACACACACAGAGATTGAGTAGGATACACAGGGAGAGAGAGAGAGATCGAGAGGAAAGGGGGAGACCGAGAAGAAGAGAGAGAGATGCAGTTCTGCTTCACTTCGGGACTGGGGGGCTTGAACCCAGGGCACTGCACATGGTAGCATGTCCTCTCTACTGGGTGTACCATTGCCTAGTCCCCCCCTCACAACTTAGCTCTTAAAACCTACATTTTGCGGTGGGGAAACTTGCCAAGCGCTCAACCCTCGGGTCTGTAGATTTTATTGCCCATCAATTACACCTCAATTAAGCAAAGCGCCATTTATCTAGGAAGGTTGATGGCTGGGTTTGTCTCCTTGTAGTGATATCATAGATTGATTGATGGACTCATTAGATGACTCTGGAAATGTGTGGAGACATGGCAGTGAGCAGTTAAGTGCTTTGAAGAGTGAGAAATCTATCAATAGAATGAAGGGTGACTGGAGCTGAAGCTATCGGGCTCAGGTGAGAGAGGAAGCAGAGAGAACAGCGAGGAGCTGTTATTAGAGAGTCCGAGGACCCCCCCCCCCCCAGCTGTATACTTTTGCTCATCTCAGCTGAGTTTGAGGGATGGGAACAGAGTCAAGTACAAAACACTTGAGGCCAGGGTCAGAGCCCGCCCAGGAATGGCTGACCACTTGTTTAATAGTAGGATACATAAGGGTACATCCCTGATGTAAGTTTTGTGGCAGGGTCCTAGACATGTTGCCAAGCTGTCCAGGAATTGGGGAAGCAGGCCTTTGCCCATGTCCACCGTGGCTTCCGAACTGGGGCGGTGGAAGGGTAGGGGAGAAATCTTTGTCCCCTTCTGGGTTCTTCAAGGCTAAACAGACAGACCAACATAAGGCAGAGTCAGAACAGAAAAAGCCAAAAGACATGTATTAATAACATGTGCACGTCCTGAGCACATGGGAGAGACACAGGAATCGGTCACATGGTCAGACGCCATCTTTACATGGCTAAGTTAACACAGAGGACTTTGTGAAGGAGAAAGGGTAGGTCAGTTAGAAAGATCCACCAAAAGGGATGTGGGTGAAAGCAAGTTATATAGACTTACATCGTGCCTTCTCCACTGCCCAGGGTCCAGGGGACAGCCTATGGCAAAGGTGACCTCTAGTCAGTGACTATTTGGGGTTGTCAGATTTTTGTCAGATGTGCCCCCGTCCCTTAAAAAAACACTCCCTAAACTGAAGCGCCACCTACCAGGAAGAGGCAGTTTTCAGGCAGTCTAGCCAGCACCCACCATGCTTAGTGCCACAAGAGCAGCTTGTAGGCATCTGGGGTGCACAGAATTCAGGGCAGTCCCCACTTTGGAGAACACAACTCCATGTGTGGGAGGAACCTGGAGCCCTGCTGTGCAGTATAGACCAGGTGATCGCTTTCCCATCAGTGTTGTATAGACACAACCCTCAGCCTTGGGACAGACCACACAGAATCGTGAGATGATGACCCTCCTGGGGACGGGCAGATGACACAGGCTGGCATCGGACCAGCCTAAGAGTCCCGGGTGGCAGCAGCAAGGAGTGGGGTTTGGTCCTGGGCACAGGAGGTGGAGGAGGGGTGCTTTAGCAGGAGACTGGCTTCCTGCTGGGTCTCTCTTCTGTGTTCCCTGCCACTAAGGAGGACTAGGGAAGGTCTGGCTAGAGCCCAGCCAGGATGGAGGGGTTCCAGAGCTGAGGGCCCAGCGCAGGTTCAGGGGCTCCCTCTCAAACTAGACGGTGCTGACAGGAATCTGGAGGAGTTGGCACACATTCTCTCACTCTCACACTTTCTCCTGGGTGAGGAAAAAAAAGTAGCTTTTGCTTTCTTATCTCTTATCAAGGCACTGATAGGGAAAAACAGCTTCTAGTTCCTGGTGTGATTAGATTGCTAAGAAATTTAAGGGGGGAAAAAAAACAAAAAAAAAACCCACACAGGTACTACACTGATAGCTCTGGTGGGGTTAATGAGGTGATTTGCAGAGCAGTTTGAGAGAGGCCACCAGGGGTTTAGGGACACTGAAAGTCCACAGCACAGTAATTGGCCACACGCTGAAATGCAGATAGGACATGAGGGGCCCTGGTAGAGGGTGTCGCCTGGCCTCCTCTGGATACCGTGCAGTAAAGTGTATTTGTCGGTATGGGGATGCTTTGAGGACTGGGCCACTCCTTTCAGCAGAACAGGTGACAGTCGTGTCCCCACACTGGTCTGAGCACTGGTGAGCACGCCACCCTTGGAAGTTAGTGGAGAGGCTGGCAGCCCAATCCCGGAAGTCACACTGTCCCTCCAGCGGCCCCTCTGACCCTAGCTTGTTACCACAGACGGTAGATATTTCGCTTCATGGTGTCTGTTTCTGCATATGGAAAAGGGACGTCAGAGTGGCTCCTGCCTGTGGCAGCCTTTGGAGGTTCAGATGAGCTGTGCGTGCAGGCCTGGAGAGCTGTAGCTTGCGTGGAAGCAGCAGACACGGGTGGCTGTTACTGGTGACAGGAAGGGCCTATTGTATTGACCTGCTTCAAGGCTGGCATTAGGTCTCCAAGTCTATTTTATTTTTTTGATCATTACCGAGGCTTCACTGCTCCGGGCTGACTTTTTCAGATAGAAAGACGGAGAGAAGAGGAGAGGGAGAGGGGTAGGGGCAGGGGGAGGGGAAGGGAGAGGGGGAGAGGGGGGAGAGAGGGAGGGGGAGGGGGGAAGAGAGAAGGACACGCCATCCCAGCACAGGAGCTTCCTTTAGTACAGTGAAGTCTGGCCTCAAGCCTGGATCATGCTCATGGCAAAGCAAGGGCACTAAAGAAGCGAGCTGTCTTGCCATCCAGTAGTAGCATTCTCTCCTAATCTATAAAGACAGACAGGAGCAGAGAGGAGTGGAAGGCGCGAGGGAGAAGACACCTACAGCACTCTGTGACCGCTTGTGAAGCTTCCCCACTGCAAGTGGGGCTCTAGGGCTTGAGCCTGGGTCCGTGCCGTGGTAACGTGCTGCACCGGAAGCGCCGCCACCTGGCCCCACGCACTTCATTAGTGTCCTCCCCCCCTTTTTAAACCCGAGCACTACTCACATCTGGCTTATAGTGGTGCTGGGGATTGAACCTGAGACTTTGCGAAACCTCGGCCATGGAAGCTTTGCACATAACCATTAGACTATCTCCCCAGGCCTCAGAATTAGCATTTTTAAAGAATTATTTTGAAAAAACAAACAAAACAAAACAGAGTCCTGGTATTTGTGGTGTTGGGGATAAACCCAGGGCCACTCACGTGCTAGTGTGTCTCTAGCCACTGAACCATCTCCCCACAGTAAGAACGGCATTTTTTTTTTAA
The DNA here is from genome assembly GCF_950295315.1 of Erinaceus europaeus. NCBI lineage: Eukaryota > Metazoa > Chordata > Mammalia > Eulipotyphla > Erinaceidae > Erinaceus > Erinaceus europaeus. The sequence goes on from NC_080185.1 coordinate 120,560,318, forward strand.
ACTCAAAATTGCATTTTTATAGTAGAAAATTGAGATTAAAGGTAGATGATGACAAAATTAGGGACAGGAGGGAGTTTAGCCACTTAAAAGAAATGCTCTGTATTATAGAGACGGCGGGCATGAGATACTGACATCCAAAAAGGGACTTGCCCTGAAGGCCCCCCTTCCTGGTTTTCTATTTGGTTTTTTGTTTTTCACAAAGTGGTAATTGGGAGCTAGTGGGGTCAGTTTTCCCTCTGGGCAGCTGAGGCCCACCTGCATGTGTGTTCACAAGAGAATCTTAGCCAGATGAAGTCACTGTGAGGAAGTCACTGAGTTTGTTTTGTGCACATGCGCATGTGTGAGACACACAGCGCGAACTTTGCTGGTTCCTAGTTTAGCCCACGCTGTGCCCGCTACCCAACATTCTTTTTCCCACCAGGGTGATCACTGGGGCTTGGTGTCTGCACAGCCAACTCATTGTCCTCAGTGTCCCATTTTATGTCCTTTTTCTGTGTTTTTTTTTTTTTTTTGGTAGAGGTGAGAGAAGGGAGGCAGGGAAGGAGGGAGGGAAGGTGAGAGAGCAGAGGCGCTGTGCCACTGCTTGTGAGGCTTCCCCTGTGCAGGTGGGGACTGGGGACTTGAACCTGGATCCTCGCACATGTGCACCATCACCCGATCCCCACAGTCGTCTGCATTGTGATATGTCCTGGGGTAAATTCTTGAGAGTCAGATTTCAGAGGCTCGGGATAGACATCTTTTCAATATGGGGACAGGGCTTGAACTCAGGACCTTGCACACATACTCTGTCACCTCTAAGTCACCTCTCCAGCTTGAATTTTTAAATTTTATATTTAAAATATATAAAAGGGGAAGAAGGAGAAGAGAGACTCTCAAGCAGTGCTCTACCATCATGGAATTCCACTTGTCTCTTATCCCTTGTGCTCTCGTGTGGGGCTGGGGCTCAAACCCAGGGCGTCACATGTCGGGGTGTATATTGCTGGGCCTCCTTCCTGATCCTCGGTGGGCATAGTTTAAGGGGGGGTGTTTGCTGGTGTGGTTACTGCCGTGTGGAAATAGAGGGACCTTGGTGTAGCGGTAGGGCAGCCTGGGTGGTGCGGGGCCTCTGGGCCAGTCCTTTGACTTCCTTTTCTTTTTGTAACAGGGACCCCATTTGGAAGCTTTGTTGTGCCCACTGCCTGGCTACCAGATCATGCATTTCATTTCATTTCATTTCATTAAATTTCTTTTCTTTTCTATTGCAGATGTCATCAGGGCCTGGCACGTGCGTGGCCTTACCACTCAGCACTGACCTTCACAGATACATGTTGAGAGAAAGAGAGAGAGGGAGAGACACCAGGGTGCTGGGGATTCCCACATGGTGCTGGGGACTCTTAAGGGGGAGCTATGCCCTCCTGGCCCTCATAGCTCATTTTATATATTTCAGCTGTGTAGAAGGACGCATCTGCTGGGGGCCGGGGCAGACCGGTTTCATCATGGGCTCCCTCCCCTTTTGCAGGGGTGATGGCTGGTTTGAGAATTCATTCCAGGTTTCCAAGGAGCTCTCACTGTTCTGTATTATAAGAGTCTCTACATCACTGTCTGGAGTCTAGTTGCTTTTATTCTTTTTAGTTAGAGACAGAGAGGGAGTTGAAAGAGACCACAGTACTGAAGCTGCCTTCCACGTGGTGGGGCCAGGCTTGACCCTGGGCCACACACATGACAGAGCAGCGCACTAGCCAAGTCAGCTATTTCACTGGCTCCCTAGTTGGCTTTTCGGTTTCTGAGTGGTCGGGAAACATCAGAGACTTCCTCCCACGTACGTCAAGTGGTTTTTGCGCCCATCAGTCCTGTACCAATGGCACTGTCATGTTTTTACAGGAAAACTCTATGGTGACGTTCCTTTTATAGAAGAAAGACACCGTCATCGCTATGAGGTATGGCTCTCAAACTGAGTTACGGCGGTGTAGACATGCGCAGCTTGAGGTGGTCTGACAGTGACAAGAGGTGCGCTTGTACTGTTGGTGGGGCTGTGCCATACCTCCTAGAGGATGTGGTGGGGGCCAGGGACTCTGCCCTTAGAAAGGCAAAGTCTTTTTCTTTTTAAAGGGCTTGTTTATTTTTATTGAAGTGGCATTTCATTGTAATACCCCCCCCCCCCGCAGCACGATAGCCTTTAAATGGAGGAGCTGTATGGTGTGTACACAAGGCTTTTAAACAATAAGGCTGTGTAGACAAGAAAAAGTAACCACATATTACGAGAACTGGGATAATGGCAAGACACGTGGATGGAGTAATGGCTGAGGAGGGCAAGTAGAACCCCCGGGATTTTAGGTGGGGAGCTGCTTTCTGTGAGGCCCAAAGTTGGAGGAAGGGGAAGTGCTGGGGTTCAAGTTATATATAACCAAAAGTGTGTGTGTGTGTGTGTGTGCGTGCACACGTGTGTGCGTGCACACGTGTGTGCGTGTGACCAGAGAGGGAGTAAACCAGAATGTCCCCCCAGCATACGTTACGCTGAGCGTCCTCCATGGCTGAGTCCCCGCCCCAACTGTAGCAGCCAACATTTTAGTAAAAAAAAATTGCTCTGGGCTCCTCTTAAGTGCATTTATATAATTTTATGTAAACAAACAAAAGACACCAGGATTAGGATTAGTCATAAGGGAAGGAATTAAGAGTACTTCACTCCTCACACAAACAGATCTGTAGTTTGAAGAGATAATTACACATAACTCCAGGGCAGGAATAAACATGGGCATGGTTGTAAATAGCTAATTTTAAGTCAGACTATCTAGTGTGGCAGTCCTACTCTTTTAACGTTACTCTGGGGTGACTGATAGAAGAATAAAGAACAGCGAGGGGGAGGGCATCAGGTGAAACTTGAACTGGGTGTGGCATATTGCACCAAAGCAAAGGACTCTGGGGAACCAGGGAAAGGGGCAGGATGAAGGGATCCTGGGATCCTGGTGTGTCTTCTAGACATGAATCCATGGAGATGAGAGGCTGTGCCCATGTGTTTAAGACTAGACTGAAAGCCATTAACCCCTCAGTAACATTTAACAAAAGCAAAAGACAGGCATTCTAAATTCAAGACTGTGATTAGACATTTTCCCAGGCTCCAGAGGTTGAGTATAGAAAGTTACTGTTAGGGAGCCGGGCGGTAGCACAGCGGGTTAAGCGCACATGGCACAAAGTGTAAGGACTGGCGGAAGGATCCCAGTTCTAACCCTGGCTCCCCACCTGCAGGAGGGTCGCTTCATGGGCAGTGAAGCAGGTCTGCAGGTATCTGTCTCTTTCTCTCCCCCTGTCTCCCCTCCTCTCTCAGTTTCTCTCTGTCTTATCTAGCAGCAAGTACAGCAAGGACAACAATAATGACAACAAGGGTAATAACAAGGGCAACAAAGTGGGAAAAATGGCCACCAGGAGCAGTGGATTTGTAGTGCAGGCACCGAGAACCCTGGAAGCAAAAAAAAAAAAAAAAAAGTCATTGTTAGATCATCACTGAGATGGAATCCCACTGCTTCTTTCAGAAGCTGTTATGTCCATGTTTGTCAGCTGCCTGAAAACACTTGATTTCTTGTGTTTCCAGGTGAACCCTAATATGATCAACCAATTTGAGAAGCATGACCTGCATTTTGTAGGTCACGATGTTGAAGGGGAGAGAATGGAAATCATTGAATTGACCAGTAAGTGTACCCTTCATTTTGGCTACATTTCTTCCTTTCTTTCTTTCTTTTTGAATTGATGCAATGTTGGTTTACAAGGTTATTAAGTGTCTGGTGAATAGTTTCATTTCTATTCAGAAAAATTTTCCCAGTGAGCTCCCATCTTTTGTTGGCTCCAGCTACACAAAGATAAGGCTTGAGACCTGCTTGGTTTACTCTCTTTCTTCTTCTCCTGTGACACAAGTAGGCAGCTAAATCTAAATAATACACACGAAAATATAAAGTGCACAAGAAACAGACCATGTAGACTCCTAATCACTTTTTTTTTAAAATCCAATTGGTCTGAAGCGACCATGAAGTAACGTGCTGTTCTGAACCTCCCAGCTGTTGCAGCAGAATGTGTCCTCCTTCCCCACCCCCGTCCCTCACCCCTCTAGGTTAGCTTTCTGGGTGAGGCGGGCAGCCCATGTAGTGCTCTGCTTCTCCTGCCTTTACCATTGAGGCCGAATGCTCCACTGCTCTCACTACTGTCAGCTTGTGTTGATGTGGGGGACCTGCTCCCATTTTTCAGCTGCTGTCTCCCTTTCCCTGGTCCAACACAGGGGAGACACTTCATTTCTGAACACAAATCGCTGTACTCACAGAAGCTCTTCACTAGACCAAACGTGATACAAAGGGATTGCACTTGTGTTGGGGTCGCTCACAGAACTGTTTGATGCTGCTCTGGGACACCCTTGAAAGCGTGGGCACATGAACCGGGCATCTAAGACAAGTTAGGGGACAGTGATCTCCTCACCTGGAGCTGCAGAAGCAGCAGTATATTCCAAGGGGCCCGGGACTTTACTAATTTTTGCCTGAGTCCAACAGCCAACATGCAGGTGGGCCAAAGGTATTATTTGGGGAGATGGTGTCAGGGGTAGAAACAGGACTAGAAAGCTGGATCAGAGAAGAGGGTAGCTCCCAAATATGGGAAAAGGATGTTGGGATATTGTGCAGATGTGGCTGAACATTGGCAGGGCCCACAAACCACTATATTTCCATGCAAGTTTTATTTACATATCCCCACCACGTTATCCCCTCAGAGTATTGCTAATCCCGCCAGCTTTCTCCCTTCCCAGAATGCCTTTTTCTTTTCTCCACCCTCTTCCCTAGCCCATTCTGTCCTGACTTGCCACTTCGGGAATTCTCCTATAAAAGTCACTTCTGTTTCCGCTCTTTATTCTTCCCTTTCTCTCCTTCTTTCTCTTCCACGTCTCGACCTGGAGAAGACCAGGAGAAGGGCTGGCGTGCATCGTGGGAGGTGGCCATTTTTCTAGCTCCACGTGGCCTAAACCTGCTGTGTTCACACCTGACTCTGGGGCGTCCACTTCAATAAAGAATTGTATTACCACGCCGCCACGAGTTCCTCGTCCCAACGCCGGGCGCCAAAATGCTGGGCTAGCTTCGCCAGAGAGAGAGACAAGGAACTCGTGGCAGAGCAGGAACGCAGTGCAATGCCTTTATAGATCAGAGACAACGCCTTCATATACATCTTTAACCGGAAGTGGCAAGTGGGAAAAGGAAATGGCTAGGAGAGGGGGTGGAGAAAAGAAAAGAGCGCCAAGGTAGCAAGCTTCCATAGCAGCTGTTGCGAAGGTTCTAACCAGTGGGATTAACCAATACCCTGCAGGCAGGGCGAGTCTCAGGCAAAACAATGATTATGTAAATAGAGCAGAGCAGCGGGGCTGCCTGACAAGTATATAAATACCATTAACTGTAAACCCTATCAATTTGATCTGGGGCCAGTATTCAGTACAGAAACCTGTGTACCCTCTGCATCCCTGTAGCTCTGAGCTCACATTCTGTGGTCAGAGCTAGGAACAGTCCAGGCTGTACCCATTGCCAGACCCATCTTCCTCGAGTGGTAGAGGATTTTGGTCCAGCCTCCCTTCTGAGAATGGGGCAGTCCCTACCATTGTTGATCCACATTGAGGGCAAGGTCCTATGGAGGCCCACATAGGGGTGCATTTTGTTGTTCCTGATGGAGATGACCAGTGACAGTGGAGAGAGGGATCTGTAAGAAGTCTAGGCACATGTCTGTGTGATAATCCCAGGACTCCCTGACTAGGCCCCAGCCTTAATTTTTAAGTGGAAAAAAAATACCATTTGTAATAGATTGAAACTACACGGCATTTAAGTGCCCACAGATAAAGTTTTATTGGCATCACATAGCCATGCTCATCTATTATGTTTCTCGCCTGTGGTTGCTTCTGTGCTGTAATGGCGGACAGGAGTAGTAAGGACAGAGTTCGTTCGCACCACAGAGCTTAGCCTGCTTTGCTACTTGGCACTTGTGGGAGGTGTTTTCCAATCCTTGTTTTACACTCCTCCCTGCCATGTGCACTTCATCGAACTGACTGGCAGCTAACATTTTCAGGGACCAGCCTGTCCCTCTGGTCTCGCTGGTCATTTCCCAGCATTTCTGGCTCGGTGTCTTTAAAGTGAGCATCCCACATTTCCAAAGTCCCACACTGCCTCTTGACTTGTTTCTGCTAAGGTGCCACCAGTCTCCTTGTTGAGGGTTTCTGACCTTTGCCACCACGGATATTCTTTGTGGTGGGGACTGTCCTGGGCTCTGTAGGGTGTCTGGCAGTGGTAGCACCTCCCTTCCTCCAGATTGTGACAACCCTAGACACCTCCGAGCATTGCCAAATGTCTGGGGGCCCATTCAGCCCTAGTTGGGAACCACTGTCTTGGACCAGTCCCAGAAATGGGATGGATTGAAGCTCTTTTGGCTCTTCAGACCCCCAGCTTGTGCTCAGTTGCCAAGACCTGTAGAGTCTTGCATTCTTGTCCTGACTGCTCGCCCAGTGCCAACACGTGGCGACTCTGCCCTGCTCTAGTCCTCTCGCTCCTTCACCCGGGCTCCTCTCCCATGCCTCCAAGCCAGGCTGGCACTCTGACTGTGCGGTGCCTGTGGCACTAGCTTGTTGCCAACTCAACTCCTGTTTAGTGAATGTTTAGTGTCTACAGGGGATTCCAAGCCAGGATGGAGCATGGCTTCCCCAGAAAGCCTCCCTGTCCAGCCTGAGTGCTTGGGAGCTCCAGGTAAGGGGAACGGCTTACTCTTCTTTGAACTTCCTGGCATCTGTCTTTTTCCATCCGAGCCCAATGTCACTGTTCCCTGCTTCAAATTCCGTTTTCTGTCCGAGTTCCCTCTCTGCCTCTGATCTGTTCAGGAATGGCCAGAGTCCCGAGCAGGAGGAGAGTTGACCTTGGAGAAGGCTGCTTTGGAACACAGTAGCGGGTTGTGTCCATCCTGAAAGAAGGTGTTTTCCTCTAGCTCCTTTGCTGGGGCTTCCTGGGGACCCCGGCTGCCTTGTCTGGCTCATGACAGGGCCGTGACCACCGTGTCGTCACCCCTAAGGGACTGTGTCGCTCCTCTGGCTTTCAATGGACACTCCATCCACAGTAGTCAATCCATGCCTGGAGTTTTGAATTGGAAGACGAGGATGCATTAAAACATACTTTAAAAAAAAATTATTTTCCTTTTTTGTTGCCCGTGTTTTTATCATTGTTGTGGTTATTATTATTGTTATTGATGTTGTTGTTGAATAGGTAGGACAGAGAGAAACGGAGAAAGGAGGGGATGACAAGAGTGGGGGAGACAAAGACACCTGCAGACCTGCTTCACCGCTTGTGAAGCGTCGCCCCCTGCAGGTGGGGAGCCGGGGGCTCGAACCGGGATCCTTTACACCGGTCCTTGTGCTTTGTGCCACGTGCGCTTAACCCGCTGCGCTACCGCCCAACTCCCTAAAACATATTTTTTAATTATCTTTATTTATTGGATAGAGACAGGCAGAAATTGAGAGAAAGGGGTGATAGAGAGGGAGAGAGACAGACACCTGCAGCCCTGCTTTACCACTCATGAGGTTTTCTGCCTGCAGGTGGGGGCCAGGGGCTCAAACCTGGGTCCTTGTGCACTGTAACATGTGCGCTTAACCAGGTGCGCCACCACCTGGCCCTTGAAATTTTTTTTAGAATTTAAAAAAATATTTATTTATTCCCTTTTGTTGCCCTTTTTTATTGTAGTTATTGATGTCATTGTTGTTGGATAGGACAGAGAGAAATGGAGAGAGGAAGGGAAGACAGAGGGGGCAGAGAAAGACAGACACCTGCGGACCTGCTTCACCACCTGTGAAGCGACTCCCCTGCAGGTGGGAAGCCGGGAGCTCGAACCGGGATCCTTACACTGGTCCTTGTGTTTGGTACCGCGTGCGCTTAACCCACTGTGCTACTGCCCGACTCCTTTTTTTTTTTTTTTCCCTTTTTCTTAGTCTAATCTGCAGCACAGGTTGGTGGTGAAGTCTAATCTTTCTGGCCAGTGAGAAGGCAGAGCGTTTTGCAGGCAGATAACTGACTGTGTTTGCTTTGCTCTGGGACTTACTCTCTTCTCATTCTGGTTCCTGTTATTGTCAGCAAATACGTAGATACCTCTTGGCGGCACATAGGTTTAGGCTTGCATGGACACTGTGAAAATGTCATGTGGGCTGTACGATCTTGCAATTTTAAAGAAGCTGACTGCAAGAGGATTCATTTTTTTAAAAAAAATTATTTACTTTATTTTAATGAGAGAGAGATAGGTAGAGAAACGGAGACCAGAGCACTGCTCAGCTCTGGTTTATGGTGGTGCTGGGGAATGAACCTGAACCCTCAGAGCCCAGAGAGCCTTTTTGCATAACCACTATGCTATCTCCCCAGCCCTGGGATTCATGTTCTTAAGGAGATTCCCCAGAAAACTTTGATCTTATCTGCTTAGAAAGTGTATCCATGAATCTTTACATTCCTAAAGGTGTTCTAAAAGGAACAGCAAAGCTTTAGACTCCAGAGTCATGGCAGAATTGAGTTGAAAACAAATGAAAGCATAATTTCAAATAGACTTGACCTGATGGAATGTCACATACAATCATAAACTTTTCTTTTACTCTCTTCTTTTCATAGAGGGGACCTTCTAGTTTAGTGATTCTGGGCAGTGATATTTAATTCAGATGTCATGTCCCTGGCCACTGCTCCGCTTTTGTCTGTAGTGGTACAGAGACGCAAGTGGTGTCTGCTCCTTTCAAAGCCATCACGAGATGTCACTGCCCCTCGCCTGGAATGGCTGCCTTTTTTTCCCCTCAGTGTGGATGGTTTCTCCCCTTCTTTCTGTGAGGGGACACGGCTCTGGTAGAAAAAGAAAGTCTGTAGTCATTTTTTTTTGGGACCTCTGGAGAAAGAACTAGACCTTGTAGGAATGTCCTGAAGCCATTCAAAAGACAGAGTGGCCAGTTCGTCGCAAGTGTGAGGGGTACCATGGAATGGAGCCAACGTTAAGTCCATGATGAATCTTCAGAAGGCAAGGCAGGTTTGGAAAAGTCTCAGTGCAACTTGTCATTCAGAAACCTCAGCTACAGAGGCCAGGAGAGAGAGCTCACTGTGTAGGATGCCTGTCTTAGCATGCGCATAGCCCAGGTTTGAGCCCTGGCACTATGTGTGAGGCGCCAAAGCACCAGGGGAAACTTTGGTGCTGTGATGTCTCTGACTCTTTCGCCATCGCGCTTTGAATGAGAAAATTGACCCAGTTCCTCTTAAAATTGACTCTTCACAAATGTAGTACCCAGGTTGAGATGTGACTGACTAGAGAGATCATGGAAGTAACTTGCCGGGACAGGACGTTGAAGAATCATGGTATCACTTAGTGAGTTTGCTGGTAGAAAGGATAAGATCTTTACAGCAGTTCTCTTCATGTTGGTTTCACTCGCTTGTGCTTCTCGTTTCAGGTCACCCTTACTTTGTTGGTGTCCAGTTCCACCCTGAGTTTTCTTCTAGGCCAATGAAGCCTTCTCCTCCATACCTGGGACTATTACTTGCAGCAACTGGGAACCTGAATACCTACCTGGAACAGGGATGCAAATTATCTCCCAGGTAACAAGCTTCCTGCTCTTAGCGGTGACCCAAGGTGCAGTTCTCAGCACGCTAGGGTGCTCACAAAATCAGTAGCGTTCCACGGTTCTCATTAAGTGAAGGATGATCAGTCCTCCCTCCTCTTAACAAACATCATGTTTTCTCTCTTAATGAAAATGATTGAATCACCTCCGCGACCATAACATACAAGGTTTCCAAATCATGCTGATGCTGGATATTCTTTTAGAAATCTTTCTCGTTTTGGTAAGTGAAAAGAGAAAAGGTTTTTTTTCTTGCTGACTCTCTGACTAAGAAATGCACGTGAATACTCAGTGAATTTGTTGGTTCTTGGCTTTATGAACAGCTGCTTGCTCTCTCCCCTTCCTTTTTCTTACTTCTATGATCTTTCTTTTTTAATTTTTTTAAAAATTTATCTTTATTAGGTAGAGACAGTCAGAAATCAAGAGGGAGGAAGGAGATAGAGAAGAAGAGAGACAGAGAGACACCTGCAGCCCTGCTCCACCACTCGCAAAGCTTTCCCCCTGAAGGTGGGGACTGGGGGCTCAAACCCAGGTCCCTGTGCATTGTGGCATGTGCTCAATCAGGTCCGCCACCACCCGGCCCCCCTTCTATACTTTTTCTTGTATACAAAGTTTGGGAATCTCTTCACATGTAACAGACGTTGACCCTTTTTAGATGGGAAATCTAAATTTAGAGTGAGTTTGTCTGTCTTCTAAGTTGTCAGGGGTTAGTGAAATTGTTTGTGTCCTAAGCTTTTAATGGTATTGACCATTCTCCCTAAAGAGCTGTAAATCTGGACTTCACGTAATATTTATATGGTTTTAAAACTTACACAGTTAACTTTTTCTTTTGTAGATTCTGCCTTAGTATGCGTGCATGCCTAAAGTATTGAAATAGCCAGAGAAAGTGCTTCCCATAAATACGATGTCTCCCACTGACACTGTTATGGTTTCAGACAGCTGAACTTGATAATCAGTATGGACTTTGCTTTTGGTGTGGTACAGTGAGGTAGGGATGTTTCCCCACCCCCTTCAGTTACTAGTAAGTTGAAACATTTAGATTTGCTTCAAGAGTCTCTTTTCTATTCCACTGATGTGCTTACCTACTGTTTCCCAGCCCTCCACACCCTTCTTACAATCACAGCATTATTGTAAATCAGGTGTCTTTCTGCTCCACCCCCATTATTGTTTGGCATTTCAAACTTGTCGTTTCTGCTCTTGCCGATGAACTGTACAATGAATTCAAAGGCCAGGTTGAAATAAAGCAAAATTCCTTTGGAATTTGCATTGAAATCTCATTATACTAAAGTATTAATTTGCGGGAGAATTTGTGTCTTTCGCTCTCATCCAAGAAGACTGAGTTGGGATCACTTTAGAAAAAACTCACCAGAATATCGGAGACCTGGGCAGATCTCCTTACTGCTGTCTGTTGTCTGGGAGATTGCTCTATAACTGGCCCTCCACCTAGCGAGTGACCCTTGTGACATTGCACAGGGCACTGCCAGCCTCAGAGCCTGGTGTGCATGTGTGTGTGTGCTCCTGTTACACTGCCTTGGTGAGCTGGGACGTCCCCTGCTAGGAGCGACTCCCAGCCCACACTTGGCAGGAGAGTAGAGTGAATTAGATGGCTGGGAGAACACAGCCCTGCTTAGTAACAAAGCCGAGGTGTTTCTCTGGTGGCTTGTAAGCACCAGCTAATAACACAGAAAGACTGACTGTCTGCTTGTGTGGCCTGCTGATCCCCCTGTGGGGCTGGCGGTCTCTGGTGCTCTGTGAGGCAAGTGACTGCTTTGCTGGTGACTCCAGAACGAGACATAGCATGTCCTGGAGAGCAGGAAAGGCTTAGTGCGACTCTGATGGTGGTACTGGAATTACAGGTACCCGACCTGCTTCTGTGGTGAATCCCGAAGGGGTGCTGCCTTGAGGGCAGCCGGCATCTTACTGATCTTTGTCTCCTGCACACGGGGGCTATTTATGACGTTCGCGTGCTGAACTACTGTAGGTAGCGGGGCAGGAGAGCTAGAGTCTAATCTCGACAGCTGAGGGGGATTCCAGCTAAGAAAGGTGATTCAGAATCAAGCCAGTGCCCGACCCCCCCCCCCAGTAGTCCAGAGGAGCCTTGCATGGCAACCCCTCTCTGATCGTTAGCTGTCAAAAAGCTCGTAAGTGCTTTGATGCCTGGGGCCCCAGTGTGAGCTGAGTTGGGACTGCTTTTCTGTCCGACAAGATTATTCTCTGTAGTCAACCCTAACCAAATGTGACAAGGAATATGAACGCTACAATCATGACTTCCTTTCCCAGAAATTGGCTGATGCTTTTTAACTGTATGGCACGTGTGCGGCTGACATCTTTGAAGCACAGAATGTAAAAACCCTTGGCTTTGAGTAAGTACACCTGAGGTATAACCTCTGCGTTCTGCCCCATGGAGAACATTTCTCTGTTAGCGCCTGGGACCTTGCAGTAAGGATAGAATTTGGGGATCGAGAGTTGGCGAGCTGAATTCCCAGCCTCTCCGCTAGTAATGGGGTAAAGGCCAGCTCTCCCCTGGTTTTTCAGTGGGGAGTGGTCTGCTCAAGATACAGAGCTGTAGTAGAGGGTGGTCTATTTTTTTTTTTTTAGGTTTTCAGAAGCTTATTCAAAAAAAAAAAAGACATGCCAAATCAAAGGATAGGCTCACACATTGACTGAGCTACTAGAAGGAGTCAGACTACAGTTGTGCTCAGCTAATGTTAATGACAGCTGAGTGTCCACAGTCAGGATAGGTAAGAAGGGGGGGGATAGGAGAAGAGTCTGGAACAATCTTGGCAGGTTTCCTGAGAGCCCATGCAGAGCACCCGCTAGAGAGAGGACACAGTGACACATGCGTGCTGTGCACACCCAGAGAAGCTGAGCGTCTCCAGTGGGACCCCTAGCACCCACACAAACGCCAGGCTCCTAGACAGAAGCAAAAGGGCGCCTTGACGGGACAGACAGCCGACGGACGCTCAGTGGCATGACCTTGTCAGTTACTAATGGAAGAGGCATTCTGCAAGCCAAGTCTCGTTGTAAGCGGGCCTGTCTGAAGACAGCGACTTCAGGCCTCCTGTGTTAACTCTTCTTTACAGAAGCTGAGTAGACCGTTGTTAGAGTTAGTAAATCTAGTGGGAAATGACAGGGCACGAGAAAAATCATTGTATTGTCTGCTGGTATCTGCCCCCAAGTGTCTGAGCATGATTTGTATAAAAGGTAACCTTAAATTTGCATGGTCTTGCTGGTATATGCAGAATGAGACTGCTTTGTGTGTAACTGTAAGAAAAAAAAATTGGTGGGCCAGGCGGTGGCACACTTGATTAAGCACACATATTAGAGTGTGCAAGGACCCAGGTTCAAGCCCCTGGTCCCCACCTGCAGGGGGAAAGCTTCATGAGCGGTGAAGCAGGGCTGCAGGTGTCTCTCTGTCTCTCCCCCTCTCTGTTTCTCCTCCTCCTTTCTCAGTTTCTCTCTGCCTCTATCTAATAAAAAAATTAGGGGGCCAGGTGGTGGCGCACCTTGTTGAGCGCACATCACCTTGTGCAAGGACCCGGGTCCAAGCCCCCGCTCCCTGCCTGCAAGAGGGAAGCTTCACGGGTGGTGAAGCAGGGCTGCAGGTCTCTCTCTCCTTCCCTCCCTCTCTCCTTCCCTCCCTCTCTGTCCACCCACCTCAACTTCTCTCTGTTCTATCAAGTAAAATAGAAACAAATGGCCACCAGGAGTGGTGGGTTTGTAGTACTGGCACTGAGCCCCAGTGATAACACTGGTAGTAAAAAAAAAGAGAGGGGAAGAGACAGGGGAGGGAGGGAGAGAGAGAGGGAGAGAAAAGAAAGAAAAAAAGAATCTTAGGAGACGTATACGAAATAGATGTGCAGAGGTGCTTGCTTTTAAAGTCGATTTAACATTGGTTTGCAATAGGACAAAATTCCAGGCGTCTTAAGTTTACACCTCTGTCTGCGGATAAGTCTCACTGCACCCACCACCGAAGTTTCAGTGACATCACACTGTCAGGAAGACCCCTCCACCCATTCCTCCTACCCGCTGTCCCCTTCCCCTCAGATCACCACCGTAGCAGAGGTGCTTGGGATTAAACATTCTTTAATATCTTAAAAACGAAAAAAAGCTCTCTACCCCAAATTCCATTTTTAAGTAAGTGACTGCAGAAGAGGGAGTGGAGTCTCTAAAGCTGGTGAGTTGATTTTCAGCCCGTGCCACCCGGGCTGCCTTGCAGTGCTCTTAGATGTCGCACCATGCTTAGGAACTATTTCCGGTTGCAGGTTTTCAGCGCGCCCATTTGTGAAACTCTTAGTACTTATTCCATGTTGGAAAGCGAGAACTTGGATGTGGGTCAGTCAGCAGTGCACGGATAAGCAGCTCTTAGGAGAAACATGCTTATAAAATCAAAAATTGGAATCTCAAGACATGTCAGTTCCCCCCCCCCCCAGTTGAGGCTTTCGGATCCTGAATTCCATGCCTCTCTCTATTCATCATACACACTCTCCTTTCTGTGTGGTGACATAGGAGGGAGGCCAGTAGAGAAACAGCAAGAGGGGAGTTGCTTGATGAATCATTGTGTTTGCTTGATGGTATAACTCCTTAAAGGAAGCCCACAGCCAGTGAGATCCTGGGACCCCAGGCCCTCGGCTCATTCACTTTCGTCTCTCTGTTCTCTCTGCTGGAATGCTTGGGGTTTTGCTTCTAAGTGACAGCCTAGTCTCTGGCCTGGGAAGATTCTGTTTTCCGTTGACTTTCAGATGTAGTGTTACAGAAAGACTGGAAATGAGACAAAACAAAGAAAACAAACCATCACCTTAAAAGCTTAACACATTCACAGGACTCATTTTGGAATATTCCGTTTCAGCCTTTATTCTCTATCCATATATGCACCATTTCCTGGTCATATACACATACATTATCTTTATTTATTTATTGGATAGAGACAGCCAGAAATTGAGAGGGGAGAGGGTGACAGGGGGAGAGGGTGATCCGGGAGGTGGTGCAGTCGGTGAAGCACTGGTCCCTCAAGCATGAGGTCCTGAGTTTAACCCCCAGCAGCACATGTACCAGAGTGATGTTTGGTTCTTTCTCTCTTTCTCCTCCTCTTTCTCATGAATAAATCAATAAAATCTTTAAAAAGAGAGAGGGAGGGAGGAAGACAGTGAGACACCTGTGGCACTGCTCTACCCACTCGTAAAGCGTTCCCACTTGGGGTGGGGCTGGGGCCTCAAACCCGGGTCCTGTGCGCACTGTAATGTGTGCGCTCAACCAGGTGTGCCACCACCCGGCCCCATTCCCTAGTTACATTCATAATAGCTAGAGCAAAACAAACAAATGATGAAAGTTCTTGTCACCTAGATTAGCCAGTTCTTGCCATCTTGCTCCGTCTTCTCTGTGTGGGTATACATTGACCTCTGAACCTCTGTACGTCATTTACAGGCCCATTGCACTCCACACCTACAGTTTTTGTCGTGCATTTTGAGCACTCAAAGGCATTTTCTCAGATAACTGTAATGTCATTATCATGCCTATGAAAATCTCCACTAATCCTCTACCCAGTCCATATTTACATTTCCCCATTTATCCTTAAATGTCTTTTTTTTTTCTGACCGTCTTTTAAAAAGAAAAATATATTCAGTGATCTCTTCAGAGTACACTTCACTTTGTTTTCTTCGTTTCTTTTTCTCTAAATAAATCTCCCTGTCTTTCAGTTTTTTCCTAGCATCAGCTTTCAAGGGATCAGGTCAGCTGTCTTGTAGAAATTATCAGAGTCTGGAATCTTCTGAGTGTTCTCTGACAATTAGAATCAGATCAGACTCTTTTGGAAGACCGCTTCCTTAGGAGTGTCTGTCCACTTTGTAACTACTTGAGACCCTCCCTTGGCATCTCCCATCAGTCCCTGAAGACTATGACTTTAACTACAGCTGCGTGTAATGAAAGCATGCCCATTCAGCAGCCGTAGTCAGCCGGGATGGCCTTAGTCAGCATTATAATGAAAAGATGCTGAACATCTTTTCTTCTAAGGAAATGGTTTTTTTTTTTTTTTCTTTTTCCCATTTTGGTTTCTAAAATGCCATCCCCCACCAACATGATCTGAGGCTCCTGGGAGAAGAGGCTGATCCCAGCTCTGAGGCCGGAAAAGTACAAGATGGCGCTGTTAATGCTGGACTTCAAAAAGCAGGCTGGGCTGAAAACCCAATAGGGAGGCTGCGTATAAATCCAAGAGGATGGCTTAAAAGGGATCCTGCTGGCCTCATCTTGGACAGTTTGAACATCAAAAAGAATAATGACAGCACTGGATTATAACAGGTTGCATGTAAAAAAAACACAAAAAACTCCACAGTGATAGTTGGAAAGGATTGTAAAAGGCCAATTAAGAACGTAGAAGCAGTCCTCGATGTAGTAACCGAGTCATATCCGGGCGATCTGTGAATGCCTGAACCACTGGGTGAAAGGCTGTGGGAAGCAGCATATTCAGATGTTCTCAAAGCTCCACCATAGATTCTTTTGCGCCTCACATCTCGTGCATTTTTTCCCACTTGCACAATGCTCGCTTTTTTTTTTTTTTTTGCCTCCAGGGTTATTGCTGGGCTCGGTACCTGCACCACGAATCCACTGCTCCTGGAGGCCATTTTTTCCCCCTCTTGTTGCCCTTGTTGTTTTATCGTTGTGGTTATTATTGTTGTTGTTATTGGTGTCGTTGCTGTTGGATAGGACAGAGAAACGGAGAGGGGATGGGGGGTTAGGCGGTAGTGCAGGGGGTTAAGCACACATGGCATAAAGCCCAAGGACCGGTGGAAGGATCCCAGTTCGAACCCCCCCCATTCCCCACCTGCAGGGGAGGGGTCGCTTCACAAGCGGTGAAGCAGGTCTGCAGGTGTCTGTCTTTCTCTCCCCCCTCTCTGATTTCCCCTTCTCCCTCGATTTCTCTCTGTCCTGTTCAGCAATGACAGCAACAACAACAACAACAATAATAATTACAACAATAAACAACAAGGCCAACACAAGGGAAAAAAATGGCCTCCAGGAGCAGCGGATTTGTAGTGCAGACACCAAGCCTCAGCAACCTGGAGACAAAAAAGAAAGAAAGAAAAAAAAGAAATGGAGAGAGGAGGGGAAGACAGAGAGGAGAGAAAGACAGACACCTGCAGACCTGCTTCACCGCCTGTGAAGCGACCCCAGGATCCTTCCGCTGGTCCTTGTGCTTCGTGCCATGTGCGCTTAACCCGCTGCACTACCGCCCGACCCCCGCTTGCCATGTTTAATGGCTGCTAACTTTAGCACACACTCAGCAAACCCAGAGCCCTGGCGCGCCTTCTTGTCCAGCCTCGCCTCTGTGGCTCATGTAACTGTTCGCAAATGCACCTGAGCCCACTCGCAGGGAAACCAGCCGTAGCACTCTTCACTTTGTGCACATGCCCGGCCCCGCTCCACCGCCACCCATTTCTCCTAGTCATCAGGTCCTAGAGATTGCTGGTGTTGGGGTCCAGCTCCCCCTCCAGATGTTGTACCCTGCTGCGAGGGGGTGTGGCCTGGGCATCTGTATGGGCTCTGGAGGTGGGGCTTGCTGCATTCCAGCCCAGCTCCTTCGGTTCCAGACTGGCTGTGACATCACTCTTGTGTCTGTTCTCCCCTTCCTTTCTCCCTTCCTTCCCGTCCTCCCTGCTGGCTTGTTTTTTTAAATTAATTAATTAATTGTTTTATTGCCAGGGTCATCACTGAAGCTTGGTGTTGATACTGCAGATCCACTGCTCACTGCGGCCCTTGTTTCCTTTCTATTTTGTTGGGTAAGGCAGAGAGAAATTGAGAGGGGAGGGAGAGAGAAAGAGAGACCCCTTGGGGCTGGGTGGTGGCACACCTGGTTGAGAACACACATTACAATGCAAGGATCTGGGTTCGAGTCCCCAGTCCCCACGTGTAGAGGGAAAGCTTTGTGAGTGGTGAAGCAGGGCTGCAGGTGTCTGTCTGTCTCTCTCTCTAGCTCCCCTTTCCTCTTGATTTCTGACTGTCTCTACCCAATAAATAAATAAAGGTAATAAAAAGTATTAAAAAGGAGAGAGCCCTGTGGCACTACCTCACTGCTCGTGAAATGTACCCCCTTCAGGTGGTAACCGGGGGCCAAACCTAGGTCCTTGCCCCTGGTAACCTGTGTGCTCAACTCGGTCCACCACCACCTGGCCCATGCGCACTATTTCTTTATAATAATGGGGCAGTAATAGCGCCCACTTTGCTTAGCATTAATGAGAATGAAGTCACAGGCTAAATGTAGAGTGTTTAGCACAGTGCCTGGTCTCTGGCAGGAAGCGGAATGGGAATTACTGTTAGGATTATGCTGTTATAATTAATTTGACTCCTCCCAGGCTTCTCCACCTGCTTGCTTTCTGCAAGGCCCACTTGTTTTGCTAGCTTTTCTCCTCTTGATCCATCTTCCGCCGGCAGAATGATCTTCTTTTTTTTTTTAGAAATATATTTTTTAAATATTTATTTAATTTATTTATTCCCTTTTGTTGCCCTTGTTGTCTTATTGTTGTAGTTATTATTGTTGTTGTCGTCGTTGTTGGATAGGACAGAGAGAAATGGAGAGAGGAGGAGAGAAAGACAGACACCTGCAGACCTGCTTCACCGCCTGTGAAGCGACTCCCCTGCAGGTGGGGAGCCGGGATTCGAACCGGGATCCTTATGCCGGTCCTTGTGCTTTGCGCCACCTGCACTTAACCCGCTGCGCTACAGCCCGACTCCCCAGAATGATCTTCTGACATTACTTTGGAGCTGCAGACCCTCAGTAGCTTCCCTTGACCACAGGAGAGAAGTCACATAAGTCCAAAGAGGGTGGCTTGCTGTCCCCTGATGTCCCTGAAGGCAGTGCCTTTGCCTTGGCTCACTCTGCTTCTTGGCTCTTGATAACATCCCTGAACTGCTTAGAGAGAGGGGAGTTCCAGAGAGTGACTAGTGCACCCTGCAGGTGGGCATGTCTCACCCCCTCCCCATTGTTATAGGGTCTATGCAGCTCTGTCCCAGGCACACTTATTCTTACCCTGAGGGGATTTTCTCTCTGACTCAGAGAAAATACTCTTTCCCTCAGCATGAGACTGAGGTCCATTTTCCAGTGCTGCTTTTCACACTTGGAGTCACCTAGACCTTCTTTTAAAATTTTATTTTAACCCCCCACCTCCCCCCAGAGGATCACTGCTCAGCTCTGGTTTATGGTGGTGCAGGGGACTGAAGCGGGGCCCTTTGGTGCTTTAGGCATGAAAGTCTTTTTGTGTAACCATTATGCTATCTCCCAGGCCCAGGGATATTATTTCTGTGGGGTCCGTGCACAGATAAGCACATGGGTATGGTGAAGCCCAGTGACGGTCACCTGGCCAGCGTCACAGAAAGCCCGAACTTTCATACCAGCTGTAGCATGAAGGGGAAAGTTGTGTTCATTGTCATTCAAATCCGCTAAGACAGACAGCAAAGGTTGTTGCTCAGATTAGCCTCCCCCTCCCTCTGAAAGAGAGGAAGCATTTACACTGGAAAACAGGGGGCTGGGTCTAGGTCCAAGCAAGAAGGGGCTTCTTCCTGGATCCTGGTGGGCTTTCTGGGAATTCCCTTCTAGAACAAAGGTCTTGATTGTTTTCAGGTCACCCCCAGGGGCTGTGTCAGCCCTGTCCTTTTGGGCCTGAGGTTTCAATATGAATTAAGAATCTGGATCTGCCACTGGCTCCTAAAATACCTCATCTTCCTAAGAAAGAGTTGGCTTGCTGTTGTGTAAACTTTCAAGGGACAGTAAAAAGACTGCTTTCCTCTCTTTGTTATATTTCTAACAGAAGTGAATTGTGGAGAGAGAGGATTCTTTCATGTTTTCTTATTTTATAATTTACTTTATAAAAACAAAATATGGTCAGTGTTTAAAAAGACACTGACAGAACCATAGGCTAGGAGGGATCCAACTCCACACAGTTCCCACATCATCTCCCCAGACAATAACTTGGATCCACCTGCATATCAGATTTCAGGCTCAGGGGAAAAAAAAAAAACTAGTATAGCCATAGGCCCTTTGGAATATTTATTTATTTTTTAATTGCCACCAGGGTTTTCGCTGGGGCTCGGTGCCAGCAGTACAAATCCATTGCTCCCAGCAGCCATTTTTTCTGTCTTTCTGCCTGTCTGCCTGTCTGTCTGTCTGCCTGCCTTCCTTCCTTCCTTCCTTTATCTCTCTTTCCTTCTTTCTTTCTCTTTCTTTCTTCTGTTCTATTTAATTTGACAGGACAGAGAGAAATTGAGAGAGGAGAGGAAGAGAGAGAGAGAGAGATACCTGCAGACCTGTTTCACTGCTCATAAAACTTCCCCTTCCCACTCACAGGTGGAGAGCAGGGGCTTGGACCTGGGTCCTTGTGCTTGGTAGGGTGCGCTCAGCCCAGTGCACCACTGCCCAACTTGTTTTGTTACTATTTTTTAAATAGATTCTGAAAACATCTTTTAAGATCTCTCCCTCCACTCGTCTGTGACTGTTTGACTTCAACTCCATACCTTATTTTCCTGGTAAAGTACTGCGAATCACCTGCCTTGGAGCCCACCTTCCTGTGGGGATTTCACGTTGGTTAAGAGACGCTTTTTATTGATTGAGGTTCACTACCGAGATGATGGTGTGGTGTCAGCCCAGAGTGGAGCTAATAATAATCTAGCCCGTCGTGCTTTCAAAGTCCTGCCGGGGCTGTGTGCTAGCATTTGCTATTCAGTACAAAACTCACGCAAAGCACACCAAGGTTTTCTTCCACTGTGCTATTTTATGGCTTCCGGGGCCTCTTTGAGAAGGAAAGATAGCAGTAACAATGCTTGGTGGGGGGGGGGGAATGTGTGCATGGCAACCTGTTTTAAAACACGCTTTCCCCCCATGAGATGGATTTTGATATAAAGCATTGCAGGAGCTTGTGCATGCTGGGAATCCTAAGTACGCCATTAAACACATTTAAATTCTAACCATCTCTTCCTGTTAATGGAGGAGAAATGGTTTAATGGCTGCCTTGCGATAACACAGAAGGTGAGCTATCAGAGGCATTATTCTCCCCCTGCCCTGGCACCTCAGAGCACATGCTTTCTGCTTTTAGGGATTTATTAGGAGTCAGAAGTCTTTGTCAAACACACTTGAGGATGACAAGCCCTCTGTCGCGGGGCCATGTTTAGATCCTCACAATCAAGTCTTGTAAGACAAGTCAGTGTCGGGAGGGGAGTGATTCCCACATGTTGCTGCTGGTGACTTGGATTTTGTCTCAGAGTAACTGGTTCAGCAACAACTTCTTTAAAAGAGCCCTTCGGTTTATTGTTTGGGAGGGGGGCCGTATGCGTGCATGGGACCTATAGGATTTCCGCTAAGTGTAGATAGCCAGCCCTTATACAAACAAAGCTTTAAAAGGATTTATTACTAGAGGAGAGACAGAGACAGAGAGAGAGAGAGAGGCTAAGACCAGAGCACCACTCTGGTGCATAGGGTTCTGAGGACTGAACGGAGAACCTTGGGCATGTAAGCCTGATACTCTCTCTATCAGTGGAGTATTTCCCCAGCCACTAAAACAAAGCCTTTTAGGAGAGTGGCAAGAAAAACCTGGCATGGCGGCTGTGACTTGTTTATTAAGACTAGTATTTATTTGCGTTTAAATCAGTGCTAGTCCACAGACCCTTCCTCAGTGGTGGGAATGTTCTTTCCATTATGACAATCACCGACCACATTGGCTATTAAGCGTTCGGAGTGTGACTCTGTGTGTGAAAATGAGGGTGGGTATTTGACATTTGATTTGACTTTTAAAAATATTTTGATTTACTACTGAGAGAGGAGGAGGAGGAGGAGGAGAGAGAGAGAGAGAGAGGGAACCAGACATCTCTCTGGTACCTATGCTGCCAGGGATCAATCTCCAGACCTGATGCCTGAGAGTCCAACATTGCATCCAGTGTGCCTGGCACCACTTCTGGACCACTGATACAGGATGTGGTTTTAAACAATTCAAATTTAGATGGCTTTTGTGATCTCTGGCTGTCATGCAAGCCATTTCAGGTTTGAAACTCTGTCCTTGTCCTCCTCAAGTGTAGCAAGACCTATGTGGATGAATCTGTATTTTAAGCAGATAAACCTTTGTGTCCCCTTCCCTGGTCAGAACTAACACGGGTTCTCTAGGGTCAAAGGAACCAAAAATACACAGGCCCAAGACTTGTAGTTTGATGGGCATGACAACCCTCCCTTTGACAACCATTGCTGCATTCTTTTGGTTTTGATCTGACCAAGACAGATTCTTACAAATGGGCTGGCAAGATATAGCCCACCTGGCTGGGTGCCTGCTTCGCCATGGGTACGACCCAGTTTTGAGCCCAGCCCCCACCACGTTGGGGGAAGCTTTGCTGCTGTGGTTTCTCTCTCTCTCTTGTCTCTTTCTATTTGAAGAAAAAAACTCAGAACAGTGAAGGCCCGGGCACAAAAAACAAAAACACCCTTATGCAGATTAGGACCCCCAGGCCTCTGGTCCTGGCCAGAGAGAACTGGTCAGTAAAGATTCCTCAACTTATTTTGTGATTGTTTTCCTCATTACTGAAAAAGATATGCCCTTGGTGCCGCTTCTCTGCCATTAGTTGTAACCACACAGTGCATGTTTATGTACTTAGTTACATGTGATCACTAAGCCCTCATAGACAGATACATGCGTAACTTCGCCCTGGCACCCCGTAAGTATGTATGGACTGTTGGCTTAAAGCTACCTCCCCTTCCCCCCTCCAAGCTGGCCCTACAACCTATTCTGGCCAGACTCTCTTCTCAACTTGTAAGTTCTTTTCTTGCCAGTCTTTGCTCTACCCAGCCATCCCTGTGACCTCCGGAAGACAACAATCTCTGGCATTTCACAAGATTGGGCATGCAAGACCCTAATGCCTACTACTGTAGCTCTCATTTAAACGTGTGCATGTGCGTGTGTTTTCAAGGATGAGTTACATTTCAAACAGAAATGTGATGTCTCAAATGCAGTGAAAACACGCCCCGGCTAAGTCTTTCTTAGGACTTCACTAAGTCTGTCCTGTGGGGAACCAAAGCGAACCCCTCAGTCATGTGCAGCACAGAGTACAACCCACATTTCATGGAGGGTTCGGGGTCCACTATAGTTTTCCACGAGGTGCTGGCTCGCGCCTTATTTCTGGCAGGGTTTTTATTTTATTGGTCTTTTCTCCCTGCCTCCAAACCCACGGACTCAGCACATTGAGGGGTGATGCTTATATTGGTGATTCCTTCCTCCAGCTGTGACACACAGGAAAGAAAAAGCGCCCAGCTAGTCGTTTGTCTGTCAGACTCCGCTCGCCTATGCCGTTTCGATGTGTCAGCATTTGGAGATGCTGGCCATCAGACAGGAAACAGAGCCCTTAGCTGAGACACAGACCCATCCAAGTCGTGCTGCCTTGTCATGCAGCACAGGGGGTGAGTCCCCCAGGCCATGCACCTGGCAGTTTCCGTAACTGGTAAATGTCCACACAGATACTGCAGAGAAACTGCGCGCTGTGTGTACCCCCCATCAGTAACAGTAGCTCACACTTTACCGGGTTCTCAGAGCACGTTCGCTCGTACATTCTCTTCTGGCCTTGTGACATTTTGATGGGGTGATGGCTGTTGTGATTTATTTTTCCCCCCAGACTCTTAGTTGTCAGGTGACCAGTCCAAGAGTGTGCGGTTTATAAAAACTGCAGCCAGCAGTGTGAAGAGGAAGATGTTGACCCGCCCGGCTTTTGCCTGGCTTAGCTGGGGGGTGAGGTGGGGAGGAGATGCAAGGATAAAGTTTGTGCCCAGGGAGATTGAATTTCTTTGATCCCCTGAGCCTTCTTCCTTATGACATCAGAGAGCATGATTGTGTATGTGTTTGCTCTTTTCGTTGATAGGACAAAGAGAAATTGAGAGGGGAGGAGGGAGATAGAGAGACCCCCAATTATAGAGAAAGAGAGCCCCCTGCAACACTGCTTACCTGCTTTTGAAGCTTCCCTTTTGTAGGTGGGAACCTTGGCCCCACCCGGAATGGACTGTGTGCCAGGTGCATCACTCAAATATCCTTCATTTTCACTCCAGTGGGGGGCTAAGTGCAACTTCCAGATCCCCTTTCCTCTCTAACTGAATGACAGGAAATGTGACACAGAAGCAGGAAGGGGGGGAGTCAGGCGGTAGCGCAGCGGGTTAAGAGCACGTGGCGCAAAGCTCAAGGACCGGCGTAAGGATCCCGGTTCGAGCCCCTGGCTCCCCACCTGCAGGGGAGTCGCTTCACAGGCGGTGAAGCAGGTCTGCAGGTGTCTTTCTTTCTCTCCCCCTCTGTCTTCCCTTCCTCTCACCATTTCTCTCTGGCCTATCCAACAATGACGACGTCAATAGTAACTACAATAATAAAACAACAAGGGCAACAAAAGAGAATAAATACATGAAAAAAAAAGCAGCAGCAGCTGGAAGGGGGACTGCATTTGGAGTGTGAATACAAGGGTAAGGGCAGATCAACTTTTGAGGCAGTTTACAAAAGAACACACACTGGGACTGTGAGGTGGCTATCCAGTTCACATATTGCTCTGCACAAGTCCCTGGCCACCACATGGGAGGGAATGTCTGCTTCATGGACAGTGGAGCAGTATTGCAGTGTCTTTTTTTCTGCCCCTTCTGGCAACAACAGAAAGACAGATGGCTGTCAGGAATCACACAGGCCCGAGCCGTATTCCTTTTGGCAAAATAAAACATTTTCTTCAGTTATCTCCCAGTTGCACTGATTGGAAACCCCTTTTTAACAGTGGAAGTGATTTCCCTAAAGTAAAATCTAACTCGGCAGTGTCTTTTACATGATTGGGGTTAAGGAGGTGTTGATTTATGTGTCTATCTAACACGTCTTCTCTACAAGTTCTTAATTTCTCTCTCCTCTTCAGACTCTAGGCCTACCCCCTTGCCAAGACTTGGTCTGCAAACGAGAAAACACAGATTGTCTTTTTGGTTTTGTTCTGTCAATCGCTTAATAGGTGTAGAAGAAAATTAGTCTTTGATCTGTTAAGCTAGAAGTCCTCCAGCTGTTCTCTGCCCCACCACCCTTTTTAAGTGGATTTTGACTTGCTATAGAGTTCAGACTTCCATTGCTACAAGTTTGTGAACACTGGGCCAAGGCTCAGGGGTGGGTCAGGGATAGGATACTTCCTGGCAGTGTCGTCTCCAGGGTCAGCAGAACTCTTTTGGAACCGAGCAGCTCGCTGACGTATTTGGAGCCGAGCTAGAGAACCCCGCAGTCTCCTGGAGCAACTGTGCCGTTCAAATGGAAACCAGCTTGGGGACATCCAGTTCAAGAACTGGCCCTCTTTTTTGAATAGCCATATGATTTGACATCATCAGAACACCACATAAAATAACTTGAAAATAGCATAATTGTGCACATTGTTTTTCAGATACTGGTTCCCATGAGAATGTTTGTTGGAATGGAAAGCTAGTAGGTTTGGTGACCAATAAATTAGAGTGGCATGGGATGTGAAAATACTAAGATTTCAAGGGGGGGGGGCTCAAAGCCCACTGTAGGTGAGAGGGGCAGGAGTATTTTGCCATCAAGGCTTTTGTCAGAGCTCAGAATTGATTGGAGGTCTTTGGAAGAACATCAGTTTCATTGTAAATTGAAATGCGTTTCTAAATTGCTTGAATAAGCTGCTTGCCATTTGAGATGAAACCAAGTTATCATGTCGTCTGGCAATAGGAGACTGTGTGTGTGGTTGGAACGTGCCTTTGTATTCTCTAAGTTGAAGGTTATTTGTGGAAAGTGTTTGGGATTGTAAGAAGGATAACTGTTTTTCTCTCTACCTTGCTAAATCAGTTCCTCTTTTGATCTAGTGATAGATACAGCGATTCCAGTGATGACAGCTTTTCAGAGCCCAGGCTAGCGGAGTTGGAAATCAGCTGAAACTCACACCCTTTTCAGACAACCAGGGACTGCCTGCGAGGGTAAGAGGGGCTTGTTAGTCTCACAGACAAGCCACCGGCCTGATGAGGAAGGGCTTGTCTCACTGGATCCCCTTCCTGTCTGACTGGTACAGTGGGCAGAACACATTTAACTGTCTATGCTTTTGGAAAACTGCCAGTTGGCTTTGGGGAAACATGAAGCTCAAGTGGTAGGCTTTGTTAACAGGCTGGCTCAGGGGTCAGCAGACTTCCTGCGCAGGGCCAGGAGGCCAGTGTGCTTGATTTTACTTCCTTTTGGTCACAACTCCTCCAACTGTGCTCTGGGCACTAGAAAGCGACCGTGGCCCCTACATGAGCAGGTGGGCATGGTCATGTCCCAGTAAAACCTTCTTGATAAAAACAGCTCATGAAAAGCGGACATTCGGGGACCAGCAAGAAGGCGAAGAGAGTGTTTGATTTCTTCTCAGGGACGTGCCAGAGAACAGTGTGGCTTCTGAAGACAGCTTGTTTCTCCCGTGGCTCCACCAGGCTTTATGAGAGAGAGAGAGAGAGAGTATGGGGGGCGGGGGAGAGAGAGAGAGAGAGAGAGGGAGAGAGAGAGAGCGCCCCTGCTAGCATTATTAAATCCCAGCTCAAGGTCTAGGGTAATCCTGGGAGTCATGGCAGGCCTTGCAGTGCAGGGCTTCTGGAATTTTTTTTTAATTTATTATCTTTATTTTATTTTATTTTTTAATATTTATTTAGTTTCCCTTTTGTTGCCCTTGTTTTTCTTATTGTTGTTGTAGTTATTATCATTGTTATTGATGTCATTGTTGTTAGATAGGACAGAGAGAAATGGAGAGAGGAGGGAAAGACAGAGAGGGGGGAGAGAAAGACAGACACCTGCAGACCTGCTTCACCGCCTGTGAAACGACTCCCCTGCAGGTGGGGAGCCGGGGGCTCGAACCAGGGTCCTTATGCTGGTTCTTGCTCTTCGCGCCACATGCGCTTAACCCGCTGGGCTACCACCCGACTCCCTAAATTTATTATCTTTATTTATTGGTTAGAGACAGCCAGAAATCAAGAGGAATGGAGAGAGAGAGACAGACAGAGAGAAAGAGAGACAGAGACACCTGCAGCCCTGCTTCACCACTCGCAGAGCTTCCCCCCTGCAGGTGGGGACCAGGGGCTTGAACCTGGGTCCTTGTGCCCTGTAACACGTGCTCAGCCAGGTGCGCCACCACCTGGCCCCTCTGGAAAATTTGTGAGTTGACTGCTCCAGAGTGAGCAGTGTCCATATTTCATTTTGGGGTGGAATGTTTGTGTTCTCAGAGGTAAGTGGGGTTCTGTCTGTCGGGTTAGGCTCAAACCCAGAGCAAGCTGCAGTGGCACAGAGGTTATCTGCAGGTGTTTTTTTTTTGCACGATTTATGCTCTTCTGTTTCCCATGGTGCTAACAGTCCTATTTTTTCTTCTTTTTGAGCCTCTGAACTAACTGAAGCCAAGATGAAAGAACTGTCTGAAGAACTTTGCCACACTTTTAAAGACTCAGCCACTCCATCAATCTGGACCAGAGTGGTCCTCTCCCTCATCCTCCAAAGGTGACCTCTGGTTCTCACAGATTTCTGTAACTGATTAAACTTTTCCCAACCTGCTCACTGGGGAGAAGGTGTGTTGGTGTTCATCCGGCGTGTTGTGCTGTCCAAGGCGTGGGCGCAGAGTCCAGTCACTGCGCCTTGGAGGTACGGAATGGGGAGGGCGGCAGAGCAGGTATGTGACTGGTTCTGAGACCAGAACGACCCTTCTGTTGCCTGAATCTCAACCACAGAGTGATGTGCAGCCCCAGTGCATTTCCATTTCTCACTCAGTTTATTTCTAATTAGAATGAGACCAAACAGGCCCAAGAGAGAGGTGGCAAATAAGGTCTTCACCTCCAATCCGGAGTTTAAGGGGGCAGGGAGGCGGGGAGTCAGAAAGCTCAGAAACGGACAGTAGTACACATAAACACTTCAAGTGCTGGGCAGAGTCCACATCACGAAGAGTGAACTGTTTTAAAGGTAACCATTCAGTGGTAAAAGGTACATTCAGGGAGCTGGGCGGTATGCAGCAGGGTAAGCGCACATGGCGCAAACATGGAATTAGGGATCCTGGTTCAAGCCCCAGGCTCCCCACCTGCAGCTGCGCAAGTGGTAAAGCAGGTCTGCAGGTATCTGTCTTTCTCTCCCCCTCTCTGTCTTCCCCATCTCTTTCAATTTCTCTGTCCTATCCAACAACAACAGCTATGACAACGATAATAATAACTACAACAAGGGCAACAAAATGGGAAAAATGGTCTCCAGGAGCAGTGGATTCGTAGTGCAGACACCGAGCCCCAGCGATAACCTTAGAGGCAAAACAACAACAACAACAACAAAACCCAAAATGTTCAAATTTACATTTACTCCCTTTCCCTACTTCCAAAAAATAAATCACCAGACCTATTGCTATCTTCTCCCCATCCCTGTATCCTCCTCAGCCCTATCGGCCAGTAATCCCTTTACATTTCTGTGGATTGTCTCATGTAAGTGAAATCTTCCAACTTATGATCTTCTGTGATCTTAGCATCCTGTCTTCAGGCTTCATCCTTGTAACATGTACTCTGTTCCTTTTTTTCTTCTTTCTTTTTTTTTGGTACAAGGTTTGATCGCATACATTTAATTACTGCAAGTATGTTTTTAATTTATTATTTCTAAACTAGCACGTGTGTGCAGCAGAGAGACTAGTCAGCCAGGGCGGCGGTGCAGACTCCATTCCTTTATACAGTCAAGTGACACCCTGTCGTTTGTTTCTACCACAGTTGCCTTAGCTGGTCATCCATTGATGGATATTTGGGGTGCTTCCACCTCTCAGCTATTATGAGTAATGCCGTAATGAACATAAATGTGTGACCATTTTTTGGGGGTGTGTGTGTGCTGGAGAGCAAACTCAGGGCCTCATACATGTAAATCATACATGTATGATTTTCTGTTCTTTTTAAATTATTTTATTTAGTTATTTATTGAATTGAGATGGTGACAAATTGAGAGGAATGAGGGAGAGAGAGGGGCCGGGTGGTAGCACACTTGGCTGAGCACACACGTTCACTGCACTAGGACCCAGGTTTGAGTCCCCGGTCCCCACCTGCAAGGGGGAAGGCTTTGCAACTGGTGAAGCAGGGATGCAAGTGTCTCTCTGTCTTCTTCTCTGTCACCCCCTTTCCTCTCTGTTTCTGACTGTCTCTATTGAACAAATAAAGATTAGAAACAATTTTAAAAAGAGGGAGAGAGACACTTGTAATACTGTTTCTTCATCTCTTGTGGGGCCTTTCCCCCTGCAGGTGGGGACTGAGGGATTGAACCTGAGTCCTTGGGCACTGTAACGTGTGCTCAACTGGGGATGCCACTACCTGGCCCCTCTATTTGTTTTTAACCTACCTTTTTTTGTTTGTTTGTTTGTTTGCTTTTCGTTTTTTGCCTCCAGGGTTATCACTGGGGCTCAGGGTCTGGGTGCCTGTGAATTCAGTCCGCTGCTCCTCGAAGCCATTTCCCCCCATTGTTGTTGTTGCTATTATTGCTGTTGCCGCTGCTGCATTGTTCTTGGACGGGACAGAGAAAAACTGAGAAGAGGGAAGATGGCGGGAGAGAGAAAGATAGACACCTGCAGACCTGCTTCACTGCTTGTGAAGTGACACCTCCCTCCAACCCCACAGGTGGGGTGCCGGGGCTCAAACTGGGGTCCTTGCACAGGTCCTTGCCCTTTTATCATTATGTGTACTTCACCCAGGGCCCCTTTCTGTTTCTTTTCTTTTCTTCATTCTTTCCTTTCTTTCCGCTCTCCTTTCCTCTCCCCTCCCCTACCCTCCCCTCTCCTCTCCTCTCCTCTCCTCTCCTCTCCTCTCCTCTCCTCTCCTCTCCTCTCCCCTCCCCTCTTCTCCTCTCCTCTCTTCTCCTCTCCTCTCCCCTCTTCTCCTCTCTTCTCTCTTCTTTCCGCTCTCCTTTCCTCTCCCCTCCCCTCCCCTCCCCTCCCCTCCCCTCTCCTCTCCTCTCCTCTCCCCTCCTCTCCTCTCTTCTCCTCTCCTCTCCTCTCTTCTCCTCTCTTCTCCTCTTTTCTCCTCTCCTCTCCTCCCCTCCCCTCCCCTCCCCTCCCCTCTCCTCTCCTCTCCTCTCCTCTCCTCTCCCCTCTTCTCCTCTCCTCTCCTCTCTTCTCCTCTCCTCTCCTCTCCCCTCCCCTCCTCTCCTCTCCTCTCCTCTCCTCTCCTCTCTTCTCCTCTCCTCTCCTCTCCTCTCCCCTCTTCTCCTCTCCTCCCCTCCCCTCCCCTCCCCTCCCCTCCCCTCCCCTCCCCTTCTCTTTTCTTTTCATGAAGTATGTAGTATTGAGCCTAAGCTCTCACACATGGAAGACATACATTCTACCTGCTGAAGCATCTCCCTGGCCCCAGTTCTGCTTAACTGTTGAGGAAGCATCAGCCATATGTTCACGCAGTAACAAGATGCAAATTGATTACAAACTGCCAATGACAGAATATGAGGTTTCAGTAAAAACCGCTCTAGCCTCCCCTGCCTCCCCTGCCCCAGTCCTGCCACGTAGGACCACATTCTCATCTAGAATGCTCCCCGGGCTTCCCCGCTCACTGTGTTTACTTGGTCTGTTGCTCACTTCGGAGCTCTCTGGTCTGAATTTCAGCAGTTTTATTGCTCAGTTTGTTTTATGGTTGTCTTTGGCCTTTCAACTCTGCTTTTAATGCTGAAAGATGTCACCGTGCCCTTTTGTAAGAGTCTGTAGAGGATTCATCGATGAGGCTGATTCAGAAATGAAATGAATCATTCCGGTAAACACAAATATTAAAAGAGCTTTTGGACTCCACTTGTGAAAATTAGGGCTTGAGGATCACAAGAGACTCCAAATAAAAAGCCGACTAAGCCGGGGTTAAAAGCTGGAATAGGCCTCAGAGAGGGGCCTAGGTGGGAGGGCGACTTTAGCATCACAAAGGGGTAGTCTGGCTTCAGTGGTAGTTCTCAGTGTTAATGATTATGGTTTCTACAAGTCGCTCATAA
This sequence comes from Erinaceus europaeus, assembly GCF_950295315.1. Taxonomy (NCBI): domain Eukaryota; kingdom Metazoa; phylum Chordata; class Mammalia; order Eulipotyphla; family Erinaceidae; genus Erinaceus; species Erinaceus europaeus. The sequence goes on from NC_080185.1 coordinate 120,590,873, forward strand.
CTGCTTTCACTGCAGGCTAATGGCGCATGGAACTAGGACTGGGAGGACAGGCATTTAAGAAACAATAAGCCAGCCCCTTGGCTGTTCCATCACAGATTTTCATTTTAGGGAGCCACCCCTTGCACTTGGAGCCCAGCGAAGTGCAGAGCTGCCTAGGGTAGTGGAGCAGCAGGGGCGCAGAGCGAGTTATTGCAAACAGGTGGTGGGTGCTGGGCCTCCAAGGCGCATGCTCATGGACCACTCGAGAAGAGGGTGGCAGATTCCACGACCACCCTGCAGTTTCCGCTCTGCTGGCTGGACCCCCCTTTGTGGTTCCGCTCTCTCTTCGAGATTACTCCAAGAATGCTGTGGGATTACTCCAAGAATGCTGTGGTAAAGCTAGGGGTTGCCATGGGCTCTGAGTAGTTTTAGCCTTAGTTTTGTCCTCAAGATGCCTCAGGCGAGGCTGGAGAGAAGACAAGGTATTGATTAGGCCACAGTGTCAGGCTGCAGAACCAGCTTCACAAAGAGCAAGTGGGGTCTGGTTTTTTGCCAAGGAGAGTTGGAGACTATATATGTTCAGAATTCCTAGATGCAGCATAAGAGTATACAGATTGGGGAGTTGGGCGGTGGCGCAGCAGGTTAAGTGCAGGTGGCACAAAGCGCAAGGACGGGCGTAAGGATCCCAGTTCGAGCCCCCGGCTCCCCACCTGCGGGGGGGGGGTCGTTTCACAAGTGGTGAAGCAAGTCTGCAGGTGTCTCTCTGTCTTCCCCTCCTTTCTCCATTTCTCTTGGTCCTATCCCACAAAGACGGCATCAGCAATAATAACTACAACAACAACAACAACAAAAGCAAGGGCAACAAAAGGGAATAAATAAATTTTTTTATTTTATTTTTTAAATTTTTTAAATCTTTATTTGCTGAATAGAAACAGTCAGAAATTGAGAGGGAAGGGGGTGATAGAGAGGGAGAGAGACAGTGAGCCCTGCTTCACCACTTGTGAAGCTTTCCCCCTGCAGGTGAGGGCCAGGGACTTGAACCTGGGTCCTTGCGCATTGTAACATGTGTGCTCAACCAAGTGCGCCACCACCTGGCCCCCATAAATATTTTTTTAAAAGTATACAGATTTAGAAGTTTCCCAGGGAGACGATACATACTCGTGCAGTGATTTGCCCCGACCAGCGGGGTGGTGAACAGGGGCTAGGAACCTAAAGACCTGGAATGACAGGGACAAGAGACACGAAAGAATGACAGCAAGACAAGTTTCTGATCAAGCTGCAAAATTTTATTGTGTTCACAGGCATTATAAGGCTTTGGGAAGGGGGGGGAGATGCTGGAGGGGGGGAGCAAACTTCAAAGTGGGATGTTCCTTGCAACAAACAATGGCCGAAACCATGTTTATTACCACAACTCTGTGTTGTCTCACTTGATTACTGATAAATGGTTTACCTGAGGGGAAATGGCCTGCCCAGAGGGGAAATAAAACTTGTCTCGAGGGCTTCCGTTGTTTCAAAGCTTATCAAGCAGAGAAATGGTTCCTGACAGTGATTGGACATGGAGTGTACGGAAGATGGCGGAGAGCGCATGGGAGGGCTTCCGTGTGGTAATGAGGAGAAAGGAGGAGACTGGTTATATGTGGAAGAGGACTTCACTGAGCAGCCTCCACAGGCCAGTTCGGACCAGCCCAGGTCTGAGTTCCTTCTCAGTACAGAGGTGTTTGTTTAGAAGTCTCTGTCTTGATCCAGTCAGAGCCAAATGAATGTGGGGATGGCTGCTGGAGGGGGATGTGTGTGTGTGTGTGTGTTATTTGCTCCAAACTGCAAGCCCAGGTAAGTGTGTGTTTTGCTTTGTTTCTTTAATTCTAGAAAATCCTCTCTCACTTTTGACAGAGAGAATAGGAGGCTGACTTGCACAAGGTTTGGAGGACTCAATTACACTGTCTTTTAGATAGATATTTTATTGGATAGACAGAGACATTGAGAGTGGAGGGAGGATAAGACAGGGAGAGAGACAGAGAGACACCTGTAGCCCTGCTTCACCGCTTATGAGGCTTTCCTGCAGGTAGGGACCGGGGGCTTGAACCTGTAATGTGTGTGCTTAACCAGGTGTGCCACTGCCTGGCCCCAACAGTTTCTTTTTTAAAGTTAGACAGAGACCACAGCACTGAAGCATCCTTCAGTGTAGCTTGGAGTCCAGTGTTCAGAGAACTCAGTCTGACACTGGGAGATTCAGAGACAAGTAATGACTGAGCCCAGAGTGCTTCAGTGGAGGCACAGAACAGAATCATAGCCTCTTAGGGAGGAGATGATGGCGTGCATGTGAGGCTTTGTATATATTTTAAAGGTATTCTTTATTTCTTAAACATTTTTATTTATTGCTGTATAGAGACAAAAATTGAGAAAAGGGGGAGAGAGACAGAGGGACACCTGCAGCCCTGCTTCACCACTTGTGATGCTTTCTCCCTGCAGGTGGGGACCAGGGGCTTGAACCTGGCTGGGTCCTTACTCACTATAACGTGCGCTCAACCAGGTGCGTCACATAAAGAGAAGCCACCTGCAGCTGTGGACTTGCTCAAAAAGGACTTAGCCCGAGCTAGGAGAGTGCTGAGTAGGTTGGTAGAACATGTTTATGAAGGTGTACCGTAGTAACAAGAATAGGATTTGGGGCGGTTGAACACTGGGAAAGGCTACACAGTTGGGAATTTATTAAGTCCCTAAATTGCACTAGAATCCCTTTCTGTGGCTCTTCTGGTTCCTGGCTATTTCTGGCTTGATAATAAATGAGTGTATGTTAGTCTAATTCTTTTCTAATCTAAAACGGAATAATGGCAACCTCAGAAGCCTGGAGCAGGTGGGGACCCTCTGATAGTAATAACCCACTCAAAATTGTGTTTAAATGTCAGTTAACAAAGCCGAGCCATAATTGACGAGCTGAAAATCCCCCAAGTGGCTGTGTAAATGCTGTCTTTCTTCATTAAGAATTGGGGTTTAAATTTTATTGGTCATTTGTTTAAAATCGAGTATATAATCTGGGCCTGTTGATCTCAGCTGCACATTGCAAGTCAAACCGGCCTCATTTCAAGCGCTCAAGAGAAGTTCTCAATGGTATATATGCTTCTGTGGCCACGCACGCAGATAGAGGAAGCCTGCTGTCCAGTAGACATGATTTTTTTTCTTAAGATTTATTGGGCTGGGAGACAGCATAATGATTATACACGTGTGTGTATGCACAGACACACACACACAAAGGGCCCAAGTTCAGTCTACTGTACTATCATAAGCCAGAGCTGAGCAGTATTCTGATGAATAAATAGAGACGACATCTTTTTTTGTTCCCTGTTCCCCCACTATGCATCTTTTTTTAAAAAAAAAAAATATCTTAATTGGATAGAAATAACCAGGAATTGACAGGGAAGAGGGAGATAGAGGGAGACAGACACTTGCAGACCAGAAGCATCCCCTCTGCAAGTGGAGACTGGGGACTTCAGCCTGGGTCCTTGCACATCGTAGCATGTGCACTCAACCAGGTGCACCACCATTGAGCTCCTATATTGAAATAAATTTCAATGGGAGAGGTACAGAGAAACACACAGAAAGAGAGAGTGCACTGCTCAGCTCTGGATTATGGTGGTGTTGGGGATTGAACCTCAGATCTGGGAGCCTCAGACATGATGTAATTCTCTTCATATAACCATTTTGCTTACCCCCCGTCCTGATTTATATATTTGAGAGAGACAGAAACCAGAAAGTTGTTCGTTTCTGCCATATGTGGTGCTGGGGATTGAACTTGAGGCCTCAGAAATTTAAGTTCTGTGCTCCACCACTGAGCTGATCCCCTCGCTGCAGGGTTTCCACAAAGCTTATTTCACCAATAAAATGGGCTTATTGAGAAATAATACGGTAAGGGAGGGTAACTTGGAAAGTGCAAGGAGGACACGCACATCCTTTCAGAGCAAAATCCAAGCCAACTGTGTCTAGCCAGAGGCTCTTGTAACTGAAGAATTCATTGGAGGAAACTGGGAGCTTAATTCTGTGGTGGCTTTTCATTGGTTAGTTTACGCCATTCTCTCATTGGCTGAGTTGTTCCTGGGCAATGAGGAAGCTTCTGCTGGGTGGAGCAAGTGCCATCGTTTTTCATAGGAAAGGCTAGGGCTCTAGGGCCCCTTGGTTTGCTGATTGCATGAGAGAACACTTAATGTGTGCGGGGGAGAATTCGTTTCTGTAGGATTTCTTGGTATTAAATTTCACCAAGCTACTTCAAATTTAAGCCCAAGAAGTAAGATGCATTAGTAAAGCAGCACTGCTGTTAGTGGGATTACACTGTGAGAAAACACACACAGTCTCCACATTGGCAACCCAGTCAAGATGATTTTGCTATCGTCGTCGTGACCTGAGGGTTTCTTTAGCTAGACATCACTTGATGAGCAAAGAGAATGGTGAGGTAGGCAAACACTCTGGCATATGCTCATCACATAAAGGGATATTTACAAAAAGATAGACGGGGGTCGGGCGGTGGCGCAGCGGGTTAAGCGCACGTGGCGCAAAGCGCGGGACCCGCCGGGAGGATCCCGGTTCGAGCCCCCGGCTCCCCACCTGCAGGGGAGTCGCTTCACAGGCGGCGAAGCAGGTCTGCAGGTGTCTGTCTTTCTCTCCCCCTCTGTCTTCCCCTCCTCTCTCCATTTCTCTCTGTCCTGTCCAACAACGGACAACGTCAACAATGGCAATAATAATAACCACAACGAGGCTACAACAACAAGGGCAACAAAAGGGGGGGAAATGGTCTCCAGGAGCGGTGGATTCATGGTGCAGGCACCGAGCCCAGCAATAACCCTGGAGGGAAAAAAATCCCCATAAAAATAAATAAAATTAAAAAAAGATAGATGGAGGGAGGGAGAGAGAGAGAGAGAGACAGAGATGGGGACCCCAGATGGGGCATCAGGCATGCTAGTTGGCGTTCTAACAAACTCAGTCGACTCCCTGGCTCTGAACATTTCTTTTTCAATAAGACATCACCCCCCCCACCGAAGAAACACATTTGGAAGTGACCTTCCATGCAAGGGAACAACGCTGGTTGTTGAACACTGGACACCCCTTTGTCACACCTTACTTTAGGCAATTTCATTTTGTGACAGTGATCAAGGACAAAGAAGTAAAAGCCAAACCACATGTGCTAGTGCTGGGTGAAAAGGAGTAAAAGTAGAAGCCATTTGTATGTAGAATAGTTACATGAAATAGAGGCAAGTCATTGAAACATTGGGGAGATTAATAATGGTTATCTCTGGGTGGGGATGTGTGTGCATTTTTTTTCTTTTAAAAAAAATTTCCTGGGAGTTGCACAGTAGTGTAGTGGGTTAAGTGTGCATGGCGCAAAGGGCAAGGACTGGTATAAGAATCCTGGTTCCAGTCCCCGGCTCCTCACCTGCAGGGTGGTCCCTTTACAAACGGTGAAGCAGGTCTGCAGGTGTCTGTCTTCCTCTCCCCATCTCTGTCTTCCCCTCCCCTCTCCGTTTCTCTGTGTCCTATCTAACAACGACATCAATAATAACCACAACAACGATAAAACGACAAGGGCAACAAAAGGGGAAAAAATAGCCTTCAGGAGCAGTGGATTCGTATGTAGTACAGGCACTGAGCCCTAGCAATAACTCTGGAGGCAAAAAAAAAACAAAAAAAAAAAACCAAAAACAAAAAAATGTCCTTTATCCTTTTGAGTCATCCAGAGTTAAGTCGTGAAGCAATTGAACGTCTGTTATTTACACGGAGAGCTTGCTTCTTCGTGGTTGACTGTTTTCCCTGGTCTGTCCAAGGCCCCTTACTGCTTGTTTTGTCTCTCCCTGCCCCCAATGGTAAGAAGCTCCCTAAAACACTGACAAGTGCTGTTTTGTGCATGTTTGCATCTAATTTGCATAAATGCACAGTGCTCAGATACTCGCTACATTTTGTGCTACTGTCATTGACTCCGTGTCTGAAGTCTACCCTCACAGCTTGGTGGCAGAGACACCCTTGAACTTGTGGTCTCCTGGAACTCCCTGTGACTTTCTCTGGAGAACACACATTCCTGGACCCTAGGGAACTGACAGTTAACCGAGCCGGGACTGACCACTTTGCTTTTCTATGTACCAGTCAGACCACATTTCCATCAGCAGGTCAGGTGGATATTACCCACCCAACCCCCTTACTTGCCAAATGTTGAAGAACTAGTCGTCATTTTTCATCCTGTGCAGCTGAACTGATGGGTTATTATCTTGACACCTCTCTGATTGCTGGTGATGCCAGTTCTGATTTCTCTCTCTGTGGACAGCCTCTGCTTTCTCTGCTGCTTTTACTCACTGACTTCCTGACTGTGTATATGTGCTGTTCTGAGTTATACTTGACTTCCTTAAAAAAAATATTCCCTGGGAGTCGGGCTGTAGCACAGCGGGTTAAGCGCACGAGGCGCAAAGCACAAGGACCGGCATAAGGATCCCGGTTCGAACCCCGGCTCCCCACCTGCAGGGGAGTCACTTCACAGGCGGTGAAGCAGGTCTGCAGGTGTCTGTCTTTCTCTCTCCCTCTCTGTCTTCCCCTCCTCTCTCCATTTCTCTCTGTCCTATCCAACAAAGACAACAACAATAATAACTACAACAATAATAAAAAAAAAACAAGGGCAACAAAAGGGAATAAATAAATAAAATAAATATTTTTAAAAAAACATTTCCTAGTTTTACAATCCCCATAGTTTTCTAGACAACTTATTTCTGTCTCTCTGGAGTTTTTGTTTGTTCGTTTGACATTTCACAGACATGACACCTTAACAAGATGGGACACGGCTTCCACCATTCCTTTTTATTGCAGAATATAATAATATTCCGCTGTGTGGATAGCCTTTTTGTGCACCCACTTATCAGCTGGAGGGCACTAGTAACAGTTCTACTTTCCAGGTCTGAATAAAACCACTGTGAACACAGCCGGGTGTGTGTGACTATTTATCTTGGGTAAGATACATAGATGTGGAATTGTGGTGTCATCTTGTAACACTTGAAACTTTTGAGGGACTATCTCCCACAGCTTTTCGGAGTGGATGGATGACCAGAGTTAACTTTTTAGAGTCCTCTCCTCTTGTGATGTAATCCTTGCAAAACTATTCTGGTTTTGGAGCCCAGACAGGCCCTGTTAAGCTAGTAACTGCCAACATGGAAGTTCATTACTGCAGAGAGGTCCTGTGCCCGCAGCACGCTGCCAGGTGGCAGTTTTCATTATAGACCTTTGACCAACCCCTCGCCAAGATTCTCCTGCACAAGGAGTCTCTGTGTTTGTGTAAATACACTTGAGTCATCATATCGAGTGCAAATTCTTGGTATTGATTAATGGCCTTTTGTTTGCTTCCCTTTGCTCTTGCTGTATTTATAGTTCACATTACTTATAATTGTTGGACAACATAATATAGACCAGCTGGCTTCATTGTTCTGCCTTGCACGGCTTGAATGTTAAATCCTGGGCTGGAGTGCCTGTGGGCAGCTGTGTCCTGGAGTTGCTGATGAGGCCGGAGTGAGTTCAGAGCCTTCGGCCCAGAGATTGTGCGCAGTCCGAGCTGTTGAAGTGTTAGCCTTTCTGGTTTTCTTCAGCCTCTCTGCCCTTGGTTCCATTTGGGAGTTTGGCCTGGAGGACGAGGGAGAAGGACACTGCGCTAAAGGCATCCGGAGCCACTCAGCTGCCTGTGATGGTGTTGTATTTGAAAAGACTCTTTTCGGGCTGTAGCGCAGCGGGTTAAGCGCAGGTGGCGCAAAGCACAAGGACCGGCATAAGGATCCTGGTTCGAACCCCGGCTCCCCACCTGCAGGGGAGTCGCTTCACAGGCGGTGAAGCAGGTCTGCAGGTGTCTATCTTTCTCTCCTCCTCTCTGTATTCCCTTCCTCTCTCCATTTCTCTCTGTCCCATCCAACAACGACAACAACAATAATAACTACAACAATAAAACAACAAGGGCAACAAAAGGGAATAAATAAATAAAATAAATATTTAAAAAAAAAGAAAAGAAAAGACACTTTACCCAGAATTATCTTCGAATTTATTCTGTGTTAAATAAGCGGCCTGCGCAGTGGCACACCTCGTTAAGAGCAAATGTCACAAAAAATAAGAAGGCGTGGTCTGGGAGGTGGCAAAGTGGATAATGCATTGAACCCTCACGCATGAGTTCCTGAGTTCAATCCCTGGCAGCACATATACCAGAGTGATGTCTGGTTCTTTCTCTCTCTCTGCTCTTATCTTTCTCATTAATAAATAAAATATTTTTAAATTAATTTTTTATTTAAGAAAGGATAAATTAACAAAACCATAGGGTAGGAGGGGTACAACTCCACACAATTCCCACCACCCAATCTCCATATCCCATCCCCTCCAATAAATAAAATCTTAAAGAAAAAAAAGACCAGAGGCCAGGCAGTGGTGCACTTGCTGAGCACACATTACCATGTAATAGGACCTGGGTTCAAATCCCTGGTTCTAATCTGCAAGGAGGAAGCTTCACAAGCAGTGAAGTAGTGCTGCAGGTGCCTCGTTCTCTCCCTCTCTTCTCCTTCTCTTTCAGTGTCTCTCCTATCAAATAAAAATAAAAAATAAATGAAAATAAGGCCAGTCTGGGCTCAGATATCTAGTGGATGCTTGAATAGGATAACTGGAGAACAGTTACCCAGAGAACTATTCATAATAGCCTGGGATAAGAGAGTCAAGGTACAGTCAAGCAATATTCTAGACTTGCATGGACAAGAGATGGGAGAGCCGAGAAAGGGGCATGGGGGGGGCAGTCACAACTATAGGAGAAAGGATACCCAGACATCTGGCCAAACATTCTTCTGGGTTTGACTGTGGGGGTGTTTCTTTTTTTAATATTTATTTATTCCCTTTTGTTGCCCTTGTTGTTTTATTGTTGCAGTTATTATTGATGTCGTTGTTGGATAGGACAGAGAGAAATCGAGAGGAGGGGAAGACAGAGAGGGGGAGAGAAAGACAGACACCTGCAGACCTGCTTCACTGCCTGTGAAGGGACGCCCCTACAGGTGGGGAGCCGGGGGCTTGAACCGGGATCCTTACACCGGTCCTTGCACTTTGCGCCACATGCGCTTAACCCGTTGCGCTACCGCCCGACTCCCTGTGGGGGTGTCTCTAAGTGAGGTGAACACTGGCGTCAGTAGACCGGGTGAAGTAGATTGCCCTCCTGGTGAGGACAGGGTTCAGCTGATCCTCTGAAGACCCTGACGGAACAAAAAGGCTGAGTAAGAGACAGCTCCTGCCTGACCACTGAGTGGAGCCACTGGCTATTTCTCTCAGCTTCAGACTTGGGCAGGAGCTTGGTCTCTGGCTTGCAGACTCTCCTTGCAGATCTTGGGACTTCTTAGCCTCCATAGTCAGGTGAACCAATTCATTTTTTTAAACTATTACTAGTGACTTAATATTGATTTCCATAATTATAACGGGTGTAAGTTCTCACTGTTCCCACCACCAGAGTTCTGTGTCCCATTCACTACCCTGGAAGCTACAGTATTTCTCCCAAGATCACAGATATGGGTTGACTATTATTTCTATAACTCTCTCTCCATATAATATAATATAATATAATATAATATAATATAATATAATATAATATAATATAATATAATATATTATAATATAATATAATATAATATATTATAATTAATATATTATAATTAATATAATATAATAAATATATATATACATAAAGTTCCGTCTGAACTTTAATGTGGTTTCACTCATTAAAAAGGTCACCTTTCCCAGGCTGCTCGCTATGGAGTTTACTTATCATGTTCTGTCAGCATAGACCCTGGTCATCTTTCCTTCCAGAATGTCATTTTATATCATGCAGTTTAACGAGCAAGCACTGCTTATTGAGTTAATTACTTCATAGTCTCACCATATCCAACAAATCAATTTGCAGATTCTCAGTCTGAGAGTTCCTGCACACTTCAGGTTTGTGGTTAGCTTGGAGAGAAAGAAGGAATATTGGGAGTCAGGCTGTAGCACAGCGGGTTAAGCGCATGTGGCGCGAAGCACAAGGACCAGCATAAGGATCCCGGTTCGAGTCCCCGGCTCTCTACCTGCAGGGGCCGGGGGTTCTTTCACAGGCGGTGAAGCAGGTCTGCAGGTGTCTGTCTTTCTCTCCTCCTCTCTGTCTTCCCCTCCTTTCTCCATTTCTCTCTGTCCTAACAAAAGCTGACATCAATAACAACAACAACAATAATAACTACAACACCAATTAAAAAAATGGCAACAAACGGGAAATAAACTTAACAGCCGGACTTGTGTAACTTGGAATTGGCCATGCGCCATTGTCTCTTCTGGAGCTTTTGTTTCTGGCTTTTCATTTCCTCCTACAGCTATGAAATGGCTGGTATTGCATTCCAGCTATCTCCATCATTTCTGACTGAGTTGGGGTCAGAAGTTCATGCAAAATTAGGTGACAACCAGTAATGAAGGTGTTTGAACATCTAACGCCCCACCACCTGTCTGTTTAGAGAGAAAGAGACTATCCCCCCCTTTTTTTTTGAGAGGCAGAGGAAAGAGACTACAGAACTTCAGTGTTGTGGGGGCTGCACTTGAACCTGGGTCACAGCCCCTACTCACTGAGTTTCCCCGCCAAATTTTTCTGGAAACACAGATTTCCTCCCTTACCTGAGTCAGAGGCTGTTTGGAAACTGCCTGGCCTCCAATCACTGCTTCCCACATACACTGCACGAAAATATCCATCTCAGGGCTGGGCTGTGCTGCACAAGTTACCATGCACAAGGACCTAGGTTCAAGCCCTCAGTCCCCATCTGCAGGGGACAAGCTTCACAAGTAATGAAGCAGGTATCTCTCCTTTTCTCCTCTTTTCTATCTCATCTCCCCTCTCATTTTCTTTTTGTCCTATATAAATAAATATTTTAGAAAGAAAGAAAACATCAGTTCCTGGGGGCCAGGTGCACCCAAGTGAGCATATACATTAGTGTGCATGGACCTGAGTTCAAGCCCCTAGTCCCCACTGGGAGGGGGGCTTCACGAGCGGTGAAGCAGTGCTGCAGGTGTCTCTCATTCTATCTTCCCCTCCCCTCTCAGTTTCTCTCTGTCCTATCAAAAAGAAACAAACAAACAAATAAAAAGGGTTTTTGGGAGTAGTGGACTTGTTGTGCAAACACCAAGCCCCAGCAGCAACCCTGGTGGCAATAAAGGAAGAAAAAAAAGGGGGGAGATGACATCAGTCTCCAAACATCAACATTTTTGCAAGGAAAAGTGACAGAAGACCCCAAAAAGGGTAGGAAAAGTTGTCATGCTGTTTCACGCAGAACAACATGGGGCTCCGGAACCTGAGGGGTGGGGGCTGGCTGCCACACGGAGCGGTTTTTGATGGCAAAGGGCCACATGCCCACATCGTGGGTCACAGAATCTCGGGGTGTGCTATCGAGGGAGTACACACAATCAGGTAGAAAGCAGAGAGACTCTGAAACTGGGTGCCAAAGGGCGGGGCTGTCCACGATGGCCCTGGGGTAGAGTGGAGGTGGCCTGTGGTGGGTGACAACTCTGGGGACTTGCAAAGAGGCAGCTCATATGCTAAAATGGAAACTAATTGGTAAATCGAGTCCCCCCCACCCCATTTCTGCTCATCTTGTCGCTTCAACATAATAAAGAGTAGTTAGGACTGATGGTAAGCTTTGTCCTGAAGGAAGATGGAGGAGCCCTGGCCTTGACCCCCTCCTGATTGACCCCCAAGTCCAGTTCCTGGCTGTATAGCTATTCCAACCCCTTTTACCTGTGTCAATGCTCACTCTATAAGGCAGGGAGGTTGTCTTGAGGAATAATAACCCCTTCCTCAACTGTGGGTCCAAATAGCTTTATCACTGGTAATTTAACATTGGCTTGCTAAATCCATCAAATAAAAGTTTTCTTGAAAATTTTATATGATGGGGGGCTGGGCAGTAGCACAGCGGGTCCAGCGCACATGGTGCAAAGAGCAAGGATCAGCACAAGGATCCCAGTTTGAGCCCCCAGCTCCCCACCTGCGGGGGTGGGGGGGTCGCTTCACAAGTGGTGAAGCAGGTCTGCAGGTGTCTATCTTTCTCTCCCCCTCTCTGTCTTCCCCTCCTCTCTCCATTTCTCTCTGTCCTATCCAACAACAATGACAGCAACAACAACAACAATAATAGTAGCAACAAGGGCAACAAAATGGGAAAAATGGCTTCCAGGAGCAGTGGATTCATAGTGCAGGCACCGAGCCTCAGTGATTACCCTGGAGGAAAAAAAAATATATATATATATATATATGGTGGGGGTGGTGGGGAGAGAGGGAGAGAGGAGCCAGAGTGCCACTTTGGCCCATGGGGTGTTGGGGTTTGAGGCCAGAATCTCCACCATACATGCCCTGCACCGAGCTATGTAGCCCCCACCCACACTTAGGTCATGGGAAGACTCTAAAATCTGTAGCTAAGGAACGAAGGAAACCATCCATTCGGGATGGCGAGACTTCAGACAGGGGTGCCAAGGAGGGGCTGGGGGCCGCTATCACAAAGGCCCTCTCCCTTCAGTCTTGCAACGGTATATTCAAACTGCCACTGCTCGCGAAAACGGGGTTTCCCGTGGGCGTCTGTGCCTCTGCGGGGGCATGTGAGATGGGTCAGAGATGGCACAGTGTCCTCGGTCAAGGAATCCCCAGTCGTTGTCTCCGAGATGCGGTGAGAAAGGGGATCGGGGAGGTGGTAGGAGTTCCTCTCAAATGCCTGTAAATTTCCTTTGGAGTCAGTTAAGCGTCGCTCCTTCCTGGAACAGATAATTGGTTTAAATGACTTGTGGCATTTCCTCTGGCTTGATTTATGACTCTGTGAAAGGAGCCGGAAATTGTGCAGTTGTTGGTTACTGGAACATATTTTTCCCCCTGAAAGGAAATAGGCAGAAGACTTCTATGGACGTGGGGCTCTGCTTTCAGCAGCTCTTCAGCCACTGCCTGACTCCATTCTACCGTCTGTCTAGTGGCAAAGATCTGCTTTTTGTTGATTTGTTTGTGTTTTGTCTGTATCTGAAGCAATTCATGAGTCAACAAGTCTTGTCTTCTACATTTTCCAGGCTCGAGCCTTCTTTTTTGAGGCTGCAGAATTTTTCCTTGTTCTCTCTCTGGACTTGTGGGCTACCCCAGCTTGAAGTAGGATATACAGAAGGGAAAAGTTAAGAAGAAAAACACCTAGGAATGCACTTCTCATTTCTCCCCTAAGACCTGGTTCCTTACCTAGTTGCCCTGGCTCTTACTATCTCCACTGCGGCAGGGAGATGAATGTCCCCCTGCCCCCCGCCCAGAAGGGGTGTATGCGTCTCCATGCTCATGTCCCTGGAGTCTAGAATCCCACATGGTAGGAAGGACTTTATCTGATTGAGCTAACGACCTCGTGATGAGGGTCATAGGATTGTCCAGGTGGGGCCAATGCCGTCTCACAAGACCCCTTCAAAGAGGGGGGCAGGTAGCACAGAGTCAGAGAAGATGGGATGACAGATGCAGAAGTCTGTCTTGCTAAGAACGTGTGTGTGTGTGTGTGTGTGTGTGTGTGATATGAGAGAGAGAGAGAGAGACAGGGAGAGAGAGAGAGAGCTACTTTTGTGAGCCTAGTAGCATGAATCTGAGGGCAAGATGAGGGAGGAGAAAGCTTATAACTCTAGGCTGAGGAAGCAGGGACAGCCAGGTCACAAGAACAGCTCCTGAGAATATTCCAAAATATTGCGCTGCTCTCTAGCCCTGCACTGATGAGAAAGGGATTAACCTCTTAGCCCCAGGATACTCTCCGTAAGGGGAAAAGATCACTGAAAAGTAACAGCAGCCTCTTAATTTAGCTCTATAAAAGGATAATATGACATGGATTATGTACATAATAAAATTTTTCTTTCCCTTTTATTTTTATAGAGACAGAGAAAACAGAGAGGCAAAGAAAGTGAAAGAGACCACAGGCACCAAAGCTTCCTTCAGTGTGGTGGGGGCCAGACTCAAACCTGAGTCGGTCTCTCTCTCTCTCTCTCTCTCTCTCTCTCTCTCTCACACACACACACACACACACACACACACACACACACACAAACACACACACACACACACACACACACACACACACACGGCAGAGCAGTGCGCTATCCAAGTGAGCTATTTTCTTCTAGTCATCTCATTAAAAAGTAAAAAAGATTGATAGTTTAACCCAGTATATCCAAACAATTATGTTCCTATTTAATGAATATATGATTTTTTACTCTGGAGAGGAGAGGGGGTAGAGAAGGGTGGGGGGGAAAGGGGGGAGGGGGGCAGAGAAGAGAAACAGCTACAGGGCAGAGAGGAATAGATACCAAAGGGCTACTTAGTCATTCACAGCGCTGTCCACAATGCTCCCATGATCAAGGAGCAAACATGGAGCCATCTCCCAGCCCCAGTGGACATATCATCAGTGAGACATTCCACAATGACAGAAGTAATTCAAGTCCTTATAAACAAGCACAACCTGCCATGTGAATCTGCCTCCCTCGATGACCACATTTACCTTTGCAGTTAAACCAAGACCCAGACTCCATTGGAATGCACAGTCTCTTTCTTTCAGAATATTGTCTTTACAAAAGACTCATGTCCTGCTTATGGCCATGGGCCACTCCTGAGTGGGCAGAGAGAATGAAGCCCACAGAGAGATGAAAGGGGATTTGGAGTCATCACTGATGAATTGAAAAATATTGTGGCCACGTCAACATAATGGTTACTTAGGCGATGTGTCTCTGCAGGGGCTAGATTAGAAATGCAACTCGCGCTTAATTTGTTTTCTGGAGTCTTCTGAGAAAATGCCACGCTGTAAGAAAGGAAGTATTAATTTATTGGAATGAAAGGGAAAGCCCTCTTTCTCCCCTACTGGTTTGAATGCCTCTGTTTGTTTATGTAGCCCAGACACCTCAGACACGCCAGCCTGGAGACTGAATTGGTGAAAGCCACAGTGACAAAGCTCAGACATCTTTTTTCTTTTCTTTTCTTTTTTTTCTTTTCTTTTCTTTTCTTTTTTTTGATTCAAACTCCACAGAATTCAAGTAAGTACTCTAATAGGAACATTATTTCTGCTTAATAGCTAGCACCATGTGATGGGAGGATCAAGTCAATGTGAAATTCACTTAGTCATTCAGCTTTGGAATTAAGCGTTTCTTGAATTAAAAAAAAATTGGATGAATTAGCCCAGGTCTTGCACACAAAGTGAGACATCATTAATCTTCCCCTGCAATGTCGCAAATCTGCTTAATGCAGATTGGCAGAAAGTGGGTGCCCAGATATCCGGGCACAGCCTCCACAGCCAGCACTCTGGCCTCTCTGATTCCTTCTAGATGGTCTTGGGAGTCTTAGGGAAGGAGTCTCATGCAGAGTCTCTTAGCCACCCTGTGCCAGCCATGCTTATTTCCCTTCCTGATCCAGACTCAGTGGGAAAGTGTCTTCCCATAGCTAATGCCCAAGATGGCAGCTGGTTCACTCACTGTTGATGGTTTCCACAGCGCAGACCCAAGCTGACATGTGTTTTGAGGCTGCCCACTCCCCATGCCGAGGACACCTGGTGTCTACCTGAAAGGCAGAGTTGCCTTTTGCTGCCGGACTCAGACGCAGTGCATCCTGTTGGCCATGAGTGGAAATGCTGCCATTGGCACTGGTGGTTCAGCTCTTATGGGTGTTTCTCGCTTCTTTGCTTGGGGCTGCATTATCAATCTAGATGCAGAGCTGTGGAGATAGCATGGCGGCTCTGCAGAAAGACTTTCATGCCTGAGGCACCAAAGATTCTAAGTTCAGTCCCCAGCACTGTCATAAACCAGAGCTAAGAAGTGCTCTGGTGAATAATAATAATAATAATAATAATAACAAAGAAATCCAAGTACATATCAATCTAGACAAGCCAAAGACCTCCCTCGTTCTTTGACCTTGTTCACTGTTCTGTGGCCCAAATTGTCACCCAACTTGTCCTCTAAGATTCTCTTCTCTTAGAATGAGTTTCTTTAATAGATACACCTGGGGCCTGGTGGTGGTGCACCTGGTTGAGTGCACATATTACAATGTGCAAGCACCCAGGTTTGAGCCCCTGTTCCTACCTTTAGAGGGAAAGCTTTGCAAGTGGTGAAGCAGGTGTCTCTCTTTCTCTCCTCTCTTTTTTGGCTGACCCTACCCAATAAATAAATAAAAATAATATATATATATATATATATATATTAAAAGATACACTTGTCTAAGTGCTCAGGGATGCCTCAGCCTACCTCCCAAGTCCAAGTGATTTCTCCAGTGAGCAGAATTTGGATCCATGTCAAGTTCCCTGCTAGCCTGGAGAATATTCTGGCTTTTTTTTTCTTTTCCTCTCTCTTAGTGCAGTGCTAAGTTGCCCTCATTCTGTGAGTAGCATTACTGTGATTTTAAATTAACGGTCAGCTTGTGGAAGAAAGTTTGCACACAATAGGTGGCCTGTGAGAAACTGTCCGGTGAGTGAGAGCTTCTACTGGCAAGGAAATCTTCATTGTGAGAATCTCTTCTCCTTGGGCATCCTAATCAAGGTCAAACTTCAATCTTTGTTCAGAGCACCTGTTCAGTTGGCATGGGCATTGGATGTCAGGACCGAGGCTGGGCATGAGCCAACAGAGCAGAATAGTTGAGTCAGACAACCTAGACAGCACGCTGACTGGACAGTCAGTTGACCTTGTGGTCCTCTGTCATCGTGAGAAAGGAATAATGTCCTCACATGCGAGGCATTATAGCTCTGTCCAACAGAAGGCAGCTATTAAAAATGCAATTGATGTTTTCAAAGAGAGGAGAAAAGAACCCTAAGTGTTTGTCACTGTTGACTCTTGGTTACACAGAGGCAACAAAAACAAAACAACAACAACAAACAGCTTAGGGGGCAGAGTCAAGATGGAGATCTAAAAGCAGCAAGGAGACAGACTCTCCCAAAAGACTGATTCAAACTCTGGGAATTCTAAGTGGAAACGGGATTTTCAGGCTTATAGGAGATAAAAAAAAAAAACCCAGCACAATTTGTAACACACACACACACACACACACACACACACACACACACACACACACACACACACATATACACACACACATTTTGTAGCTCAGTGTATAAGAGTTTTTTTTTTTTTTTTTGAGTCATCAGTATTTGTACCTCTGTTATTATTGCTTGTGTTCCTGGCTCAGAACACTACTTGGTTTTTGTGACTTTTTTAAATCATGAATATAAAGACAATGTCAGGAACTTAATAAATGTTTGAGCAATGATCACAACAAGGAGCTTCATTTTTGAAAGACTGTTTTGCCCATTAATGGGGGATGAAGAACAAAGCAAAGCCGTTGTCAAGCTATTGTCTAGAAGAAGCCATCATTGGGGACTTGCCCTTATCAGAAGTATTCAGTATGGGTTCAAGCGCCCAGTCCCTACTGGCGAGTAGTGAAGTAGGGTTGTAGGTGTCTCGCTGTCTGTCTCCCTCTCTATTACCCCCTTCCCTCTTGATTTCTGGCTGTAACTATCCAATAAACAAAGATAATGAAATAAAACATTAGACTTGAAAAAAAGTATTCAGCCGTGAAATTTGTATTCCTGTTTGAAGGTAACTTTGCTGGGCTGGGGAGACAGCATAATGGTTCTGCAAAAGACTCTCATTCCTGAGGCTCTGAGGTCCCAGGTTCAATCCCCAGCACCACCATAAATCAGAGCTGAGCAGTGTTCTAGTCTCTCTCTCTCTTTCTAAAATAAAGATAAAATATTTTTTATCAAATGTTATTATAATATTTGAATGTCTAAAGGCTGTATCATTAGGACATTCTAGGTTGAATTTAAATACCCAGAAGAGCTGAAGTTATACTTGTACCAGATTAATAAATCTTTAAGATTGCTGGTCTCTAAAATAATTGACTGAAAATACTAAATGTTCCTAAATTCAGTGCCACCTATTGGTTTTTCCGTAGGCGCAAAGCTTTTTTAGTGGCTTAAAACAGAAAGTATTTATTATAGTTTCTGTGGGTCAGAAATTCAACAGCTACCTGGCTAAGGGTTTCTGCCCAGGGCCCTGACCAAGGTTGCAGACACTGGGAAACCTGGAGTGTGGGCTTCCAAGATGGCTTAGCTAGTGGTGCTGGCTGTTGACAGGCTTCAGTTCCTCCCTGAACATTCTCCCAGCACAGCGCTCAGATTCTCACTAAGCTTTTCTAGAGTTAGACTGTATAGTCTCAGAGTTAATGTGTTGTATTGATGTACTGTATTGAGGTGACCCAGCAAGGCCATTACATTTTCTCCCTAATCTGATCTGCTAACCCATTCTTCTGGGAACTGGGGTGGGGGTGGGGGAGTCAGGCAACAGGGAGCCGATGTTCTCTGTGCGTGCTTGACGGCTGATTAAGATCACAGGTCAGGTTATGGTGCTTCTCTCTATTTCTTCACAGAGTCACGACGTTTGGGCTGTGGCCTCCTCACAAAACGAGGCCTGCTGTGTCCCGACTTAAGACCCGCATGCACATGGATATGCAGGAAAGATGCTGATTCAGGCTGATTCCTTTGGTGACTCACAGTCCCTTTAATAGCAGTGAGAATAGCTTCCATCAGAGGTGGCCTTCCAGAGTCTAACAACCATTGTGAGACTTGAGGAGGCTGTGGCTCTCACAGGTGGTTATGCAATGGCAGCTTCAAGAGGACATGAGCCTGTACTAAGGACCACAGCCCAAATGAGCAGGTGGGCACCTGGCATTTACCCACCGGGTGCCAACACTGCCGCCTGGTGGTGACATCATCCCAGTTGAAGACTGAGCCTTCTTTGACTAGGAGAACACATGAACAGATGAGTGCTGGTGCATTGGAGCTGTGATGGGGTCCCTGGAAGACTCCCTGTGTGGATTCCAAATGAACAGGTAGCACTCACTTGGGATGGTCTGAGCCTGGCTGAAGTGGGGGGGGGGGGTGGAGTGGGCATCAGGTCAGTGGAGGAGGGGCTTACAGCAGCAGTGACGCACCAACTGGCACGCAAGCATTTCTGTATCCTACAACCAGGTTTTGAGGTCTTCTAGTAAAATTGGTTGTTTGGTGGGCTTCCTGCTTTCTGTAGGGAGAGGTCAGTTTCAAAGGTGAAAAGTGACGGGTGGAAGTGCAAGGAGTCACAGGAAAGAAGATAATACATAGGGCTGGTCACAAGGTCGAGTCCCCAAACTTGCTCCTGATGGCAGGCAACTTGTCTCCAGGCTTCTAGATGCTCACTTATGCTGATTTCTTGTTTCTGTTCTCAGTGGACAGTGGGACATACCTCCTAGCTTCCAGGTTGCGTTACTTCCACAGAGGTATATAATCCCCTCCCAGAAAGCAAAAGCAAAAGTGCCGACTAACCAAAAGAAATGGATGTAGTGGGGGTCGGGTGGCGGGAGCAAGTCAGGCCTGTGGTATGGCACAGCCCCAGCAGACTAGGGCTGACTGCAAAGCAGGGAGTCCTGGACTAAACTGAAGCTATTCCTCCTTACATTGATCTTTTTTTTAAATTTATTTTTTATTTAAGAAAGGATAAATTAACAAAACCATAGGGTAGGAGGGCTACAACTCCACACAATTCCCACCACCCAGTCTCCATATCCCATCCCCTCCCCTGATAGCTTTCCCATTCTCTATCCCTCTGGGAGCATGGACCCAGGGTCATTGTGGGTTGCAGAAGGTAGAAGGTCTGGCTTCTGTAATTGCTTCCCCGCTGAACATGGACGTTGACTGGTCGGTCCATACTCCCAGTCTGCCTCTCTCTTTCCCTAGTAGGGTGGGTCTCTGGGGAAGCGGAGCTCCAGGATACATTGGTGGGGTCTTCAGTCCAGGGAAGCCTGGCCGGCATCCTGATGGCATCTGGAACTTGGTGGCTGAAAAGAGAGTTAACATACAAAGCCAAACAAATTGTTGAGCAATTATGGACCCAAAAGTTGGAATAGTGGAGAGGAAGTGTTAGGGGGGTACTCATTGCAAACTCTAGTGTACTTTTGCTTTCAGGTATATATTTTGCACTAGTTTATGGATACGTGTGAACATATGCTCTCTCTCACAGAACCTGGTCTATATCTAGGTTTTGGGACTTTGTTAGAAAGTGAACCACCTGGGATGGAATTAGAGAATACTAAGAAAGGAAAGGTCTCACCCGAGTAATGATTTCCCTTTCAGATCTTCTTTCTCAACTTCTGTTGATGAGTGGGATCATCCCATACTCATCTTTATCTTTCTGACTTAGCTCACTTAACATAATTCCTTCTAGCTCTGTCCAAGATGGGTCATAGAAGGTGGGTTCATTGTTCTTGATAGCTGTATAGTATTCCATTGTGTATGTATACCACAGCTTTCTCAGCCACTCATCTGTTGTTGGGCACCTGGGTTGCTTCCAGGTTTTAGCTGTTATGAATTGTGCTGCTATGAACATAGGACTATACACCTCTTTTTGGTTGGCTGTTATGGACCCCTTGGGGTATAACCCCAGGAGAGGAATTACTGGATCATATGGAAGGTCCATGTCTAGCCTTGTGAGAGTTTTCCAGACTGCTCTCCACAGAGGCTGGACCAATTTGCATTATTCCCACCAGCAATGTAAAAGGGTTCCTCTGTCCCCACAGCCTCTCCAGCATTTGTTACTGCTGTCCTTTTTGATGTATGCCATTCTTACAGGAGTGAGGTGGTATCTCAGTGTTGTCTTAATTTGCATTTCTCTGACAATCAGTGACCTAGAGCAGTTTTTCATATGTTTGTTAGCCTTTTGGATCTCCTCTGAGGTGAATGTTTTGTTCATATCCTCTTCCCATTTTTGGATGGGGTCATTTGCTTTTTTGGTGCTAAGTTTGCTGAGCTCTTTATATATTTTGGTGATTAGTTTCTTGTCTGATGTATGGCATGTGAAGATCTTCTCCCATTCTGTGAGGGGTCTCTTTGTTTGTTTAATAGTTTCTTTGGATGTGCAGAAGCTTTTCAATTTGATATAGTCCCATTGGTTTGTTTCTGCTTTAGTCTTTCTTGCAATTGGGTTTATTTCATCAAAGATGTCCTTGAAGTGTAGGTGGGAAAGTGTTTTACCAATGTTTTCCTCTAAGCATTTGATTGTTTCTGGTCTAACATCCAGGTCTTTGATCCATTTGGAGTTGATTTTTGTTTCTGGTGAGATAAAGTGGTTCAATTTCATTCTTCTGCATGTTACAACCCAGTTTTCCCAGCACCATTTATTGAAGAGAGCCTCCTTCTTCCATTTAATGCTTTGGGCCCCCTTATCAAAGATTAGATGTCCATCGGTGTGTACATTGATCATTTAAAGACCTATTGTCTATATCGGAGATGCACAAATATTCCTGGGGACAATAAAAGAGATCCCTGGGGGAAGTACATTGTGACAACAATTATGGCAGTGAGTGTGACAAGGCTACAGATGGCTTAAGAGCTGAAGCTGCTGTACCCACTGGGAGGCTTTCAGAAAAGGAGCCTCTTTGTCACCATTACAGCTTCTCTATTAGCTGGACTCGGACCGAAAACCAGAACTATGGGTGGCTTTTAGCACGAGTGGCAGACTGATTTCCATCTAAATATTAACAGGCTCTATTGCTTACCCTCACCCACAACCCCCCTGCTTCCACTTACAGGTATTTGTGATGAGTATTTGGTTGTGTAGTTAAATAGTTAATGTTAGGATATATGGGTAGAAGTAAGCAAACTTTCATTAGCTATAAGTTAGTGAACTTTCATATTATGCAAAGGTTGACCAGGAGGGAGCCCCCATGGTGTGTGCTTACCTTACAGCAGCAGATTTCTTTAGGTGGACAGCCTGCTATGGTCTAGTCAGACCCATCCAAGAATGGGTTAAGAAGGAAAGCTATTAGATTTAGCTCTGGGGAAAAATGTTTATTCATACAGGAAGTCAGAACAGGGAGATGGTCAAAACACAGAGGGAACTTTCAAGGGAAAATTTGGACTACCCCAGACCAAGGAAACGTTCAAGGGGAGATTTAGACTACCCTAGGCCCAGGAAACTTTCAAGGGGAGATCAGGATGGCCCAGACCTAGGGAACTTTCTAAGGAAAACATACCTATAGTAATAATAATGTTGTTTAAGGTTATTCCCCATGTTAATGAAAACAATTATACATGATGTCATCTGTATCCCTGATGTTAATGAAAAGAATCTTACATAATGTCAACTATATTTAAAAAGTGTTTAAATAATAAACCTCAGCAGCGAGAGAGAGAGAGAGACAGAGAGAGAGAGAGAGACACCTCTCTCCTGCACCTGATGTGTCTCTCGCTTCATTCATCTCACCAACTCCCCCTTTCCTTCAGGGACTCATAATTACTTTCACCGGGGCCGGCTTTTGGCAGTCGGGCAGTAACGCAGTGGGTTAAGCACACGTGGTGCGAAGCGCAAGGACCGGCCTAAGGATCCCGGTTCGAGCCCCCGGCTCCCCACCTGCAGGGGAGTCGCTTCACAGGCGGTGAAGCAGGTCTGCAGGTGTCTATCTTTCTCTCCCACTCTCTGTCTTCCCTTCCTCTCTCCATTTCTCTCTGTCCTATCCAACAATGACATCAACAACAATAATAATAACTACAACAGCAAAAACAACAAGGGCCACAAAAGGAAATAAATAAATATCAAAAATAAATAAATAAATAAACTTTTAAAAAAAGAATCCTGGTTCCTCAGCTCCCCATCTGCAGGGGAGTCGCTTCACAAGTGGTGAAGCAGGTCTGCAGGTGTCTATCTTTCTCTCCCCGTCTCTGTCTTCCCCTCCTCTCCATATCTCTCTGTCCTATCCAACAATGACGACATCCACAACAACAATAAAACAAGGGCAACTAAAGGGAAAATAATTAAAAAAAAATTTTTAAAGATAACAGTTAAAAAAAAAGAAATGGTTGTAGCAAGTACACACGTATCTCATTGAGTAGGTACATTCAGAAGGAGGGTGGGGCCCATGGAGAATTGTCTGCCGAGGGAGACATTTCTTTCAGCTGATTATGTTTTCAGAGATGACACTTTGGAAGATCCTGAGCGGTAGTGCTCAGTAGCAGAGATTTTGCTCTGAACAATGGAGAATTGGCCTCCTCAGGACATCCTTGCCTCTTGAATATTGACTTTCAGGTGAGGCGCACTGATGCTTGGCATAGGGTGATGCCTTGGTGGGAATACTCTGGGCTCTGAATACCTTACCTGCAGAATGTCTTCCAACTTACAGCAGTGAGCCAGACAGCCCTGCACATATGAAACTGGTGTGGACACAGGGTCATTTAGGACATAAGTAGAGGCAAGAATGACAGCAGAAAAGCTCACCCCCGGAGACCCTCTGGTACCACACCACAGACAAGTGCCTGTTTTTGTTAATATTTTATTTATCTTAATGAGACAGAGAGAGGGGAGAGGGAATGAGAGAGAGAGAGAGAGCCAGGCAAGTACCTGTCTTTAGAAGCCATTGATGACATGAGGTGAGGGCTTGGGGACAGAAAGCAAAACTTCAACACCAAACCCATCAGGTAGGGGACAGGAGGTCTCACTCTTATCTCTGTCTTCTTGTTTCTCCCTCTTGGAAGGAAGAACAAGACAGGAGAGAGCTAGGAAAAAGTTTAAGGATATCTGGGGGGAGCTTGTGCTTATCACCATTCTATTGGTTCAGTCCATCTTGATCAGCAGGAGAGGCCTCAAAGTCATCTTCCATCTGAAGACAGGATGAAGGTCCCTAGGGAAGCAAGATGAGGGTCTCCTGGCCCCCTGTGAAGCAGCCTTGAAAAAGAATTGTGGGGAGTCGGGCGGTAGCACAGCGGGTGAAGCGCATATGGGGCAAAGCGCAAGGGCCTGCATAAGGATCCCGGTTCGAGCCCCCCGCTTCCCACCTGCAGGGGAGTCGCTTCACAGGCGATGAAGCAGGTCTGCAGGTGTCTATCTTTCTCCCTCTCTGTCTTCCCCTCCTCTCTCCATTTCTCTCTGTCCTATCCAACAAGGACGATATCAATAACAACAACAGTGATAACTACAACAACAGAAAACAACAACAAGGGCAACAAAAGGGAAACTAAATAAATAAATATTAAAAAAAAGAAAAAGTTGTAGTTAAAACCTCTTTGGGAATGTGGAGGGAAGACAGTTCACCCGGTAGGTAGGGTATGTGCCTTGCCATGCAGGTGACGAGTTTGAGCCCAGGCACCATGCAGGAATGCCGCAGCACCAGGAGAAGCTCCAGTGCAATGGTGTCTCTCACTCTGCCTCTTGGAAATGGAAAGAATGAGAAAGTCAGCGCAGGAGTGGTGGAACTGCATGTGCACACAGCACTGGAACCACAAGAAAGATGGCGAAAAACAACTTTGGGAAATGGCCGTCAGCTGGGGGTGGGAGAGGGGACCACAGCTGGACATTCTGCAAACACTTAGCTTTAACCAGAAGTGTGTGTGCTAGGTGGTTTGGGAATGATCCACCCAAGAGAGGTGGCCTTGGGTTTTTTTTGTGTTAGGGTGACTAGACACTGCTGCCTGTGGGTCTGGGGTAGGAGGCGGGTATACTCTTGTCTCAGCTATAGTTTGGGGTGAGAAACTAAAAGCCCTAATCTGTATCATAAAAGTCTGGAAGCCCAAATCGCCGGTCTTCACGTGGGGTGGGAGCCCCTGGCCAAAGAATGGATGGAAGCCACCTGTCATCAACATGCAATGGAAATAAGAGGCACAACTTCAGATAACACTCAGTACCTGTAGGTTCAACAACTATGCACCTTAAAAAAAAAAAAAAACACCTCTCAAACAATTATAATATGATTTCATGAGGTCCTTGTATATTTATGCCCAGAAACCAAAACAGGTGAATGAATGAATGAATGATCCTTATGCTTCCGACCCACTGTCTACCCCCTTCCTTGGCGGTTAACTCCGTCTTATACTCCACAGACAAAAATTGGGTCCTGAGGTTGGAGAGCCCACAACTTCCCAACCTTGTGACATCAAGTTTACCCTCGCCTCCTCTCCTGATTCACAGGGGCTGCTTTTTCCAAATAAGCCCGTTTCTCTCTGCTTTAAGTCCTGTTCTAGCCGTCTCCACTAGAACCAGGATACAAACAGCTGCCTCGGTTCTGTCTTTGTCTGCGATGTTCAGCGTGGCTCCCTCCCTGGTGCTTTTAAAGATACTGAAGTTGCTGTTGTGGATAAACACACACACACACACACACACACACACACACACACACACACACTATGACAAGCCTTGGCAGACACCCAAATTGCTTCCAGCTAGCACATTTCTGAAAGATCAGACTCAATTCTCTTCATCAGTTCTCTGCTTCTTAGACTCTTAAGCCCATTTCCAACAGATTTCCTTTCCCATTACTCCTCTGAAGTGGTTTTTATCAAAATGACCAAATGCCCTTAACTGTTCAATCCAATGGATTCTTGCCAGGCCTCAGGCAGTCACTGCAGGATCGCGTGCCTGAGGCTCAAGGCCTCTCCCTACACCTTGACTGTGAACTCCTGGGCCCTCGTACAAGGCTGGCTGCCTCCTTGACTCTGTGCTTGAGTTCAGCCCTGCCTCAGCTCTCATGGTCCTTGCCAAGGGCTGTCCATATTCCTTTTGATGGCAGGAAGGGTTTAGGAATCTGTATGGTTGGGGGCTGGGGCAGTAGCACAGCAGGTTAAGCGCACATGGTGCAAATCGCATAGGACTGGTGGAAGGATCCCGGTTCAAGCCCCTGGCTCCCCATCTGCAGGAGGGTCGCCTCACAGGCAGTGAAGCAGGTCTGAAGCTATCTATCTTTCTCTCTCCCTCCCTGTTTTCCCCTCCCCTCTCAATTTCTCTCTGTCCTATCCAACAACAATAAACTACAAGGGCAACAAGAGGGAAAAAATAGCCTCCAGGAGCAGTGGATTCATAGTTCTGGCACCGAGCCCCAGCAATAACCCTGGAGGCAATAAATAAATAAAGAAAGAAAATCTGTATGGTTTGCTAGGTTACAGTGGAAGTGTCAGGGCGGGCAAAGGGTCTGAGATGTAGCCTAGGTGACAAAACAAGATCAAGCATTGCCATCTATACAGCTTCCAAGGGCTAAGGGGGCTTTCTCTGGCCCCTAGTACTCACTGATGTGGGATGTAGGAAGTAACTCAACCCCCAAGGCACTGGACTTTTGAGCTGTAGCCACCACAGACTATTGACTGATGACTCTGATTTGGTGCTGGGACACTTTAAGACCTGGATAGAGAGAGGAGAGGAGGGGAGGGGAAGGGAGGGGAAGGGAAGGGAGGGGAGGAGATGGAAGGAAGTGGCCACAAATGGTTCCTGTTGATCAGGACAAACTATGATTCCGACTCCAGGTTTTAGGTTGACTTAACTAAAGACTTGTGGCTCTGCTTCTGGCTTTTTTGGTTGATATCCACATCTGCTCCCTAGTAAACAAATCCAGTCAGCAGCAGCCTTTTGTCTGGGGGGAAGAGCTGTGATTACCTAACTCCCCAAACAGTACACTGAGGGAGTCTCACACATGGATCTGGAAATAGGGCCTGATGAACCAGGTGTCCAGGACAGAGGCAACCACTTCTGACTTGGGAGCAAGCAGGAGGAACCACGGTCCTTCTTCAGAGAAGGCCAACTTGGAGCGACATTTGGCCTTGTGTTACTCTGAAGAGAAGGCCTGGGAACAAAAGGCACCTGCTGACTAGAAGCATGGAAGGAAATGTAGTGGAAGCCGCCACGTTTCTGCCTGAATACATTAATGAAGGCGAAGAGTAGAATTTGGAGTTTCAGTTCATTATCATTCTCGTTTTTGGCAGCATGCTTCTCCCCGAGGCTTTTAATTCTTTCCTGAGAGCCCTCTATATTAACTTTGAATCTTTGATGTGTTTTCAAATATTGGCTTAAAGCGTCACCGGTTGTTATTTTATTTAAGAGAATAAATTGGCTGTCAAGAGGTATCCTATTTAATAGACCCAGGCATATTTTCATACAAGCAGAACAAACTTCCACAGGCAGCCATGCATGATATATGGTGTCACAGGGAAGTCACACGCATTATTCACTCCCAGTGTTCTGGCTTCCGGGTGGCATTATTGTTAAATCATTTATTTAGGCCATTACCTCATTAGAAGTGGGGCTAGATGTCCCAGAGCAATCCCTTTCTTACTTATCATTCCATGTCTCACGTAACAACTTTTATTATTTTTTTAAAAGAAAGCCCTGTTCCAGTCCCTATTATC
Organism: Erinaceus europaeus; assembly: GCF_950295315.1. NCBI lineage: Eukaryota > Metazoa > Chordata > Mammalia > Eulipotyphla > Erinaceidae > Erinaceus > Erinaceus europaeus. The sequence goes on from NC_080185.1 coordinate 120,618,055, forward strand.
CTAATGACAAAGGACTCTCTCCCATACTTTCATTCTATCCGTCCTAGTTTTTTTTTGCTTTCCAGACCTCCTTCCCTTGGCTTCCCCTTCTCTCCCTCCCCCATAAGTCAGCCTGCTCTTATTCTTGGCAGTGAACAAACTGGCAGCCTGGGAAGTATGTCACGGCAGAGCCTTGCTTCTCTTAAGTGCTACTCACCACCCCCACCTCTGGCATTCATTTCACCTCTTCATCTCTAGTGGGAATCAAGCGGGCCCTCTGTGAGCAGAGAGATTTTGAAAAAGTTGTGTGCCGGCCTCTTAGTGGTGCATCAGAGTACACGCGTTTTGAACCCAGACACACACAGCTACAGCCACTCACAACTTACTGTGATCCGCTCGCCAGCCTACTTCCTGCTCATGGCATTACCCTCTTCTCGGCCATCTCAGCTGCACACAGATGGAGAGGAATAACAGCGCGGTTTCTCAGGTCCTGGGCAGATGACATCCCTTCTGCTCTAGTCATCACTGTCATCCTCAGTTGTAGCTTTCATCGTTTTTTTCCTTGCCGGATGCCAACTCTGACATACCCTGTGGCCATCTTGTCTCACAGTCTCTCTTGTCTGGAGACCATTTGCTTTAGCTATTGCTGTGCACAAACCGCCCCCTAGCTGAAGCAGACGGCCTCACAGTCCCTAATGGCTCGGCTGTGCTGGGCAGCGCTGGATCAGGAGTTCGCATGAGGCTAGAATCAAAGAGTTATCCAGGGCTGATAAAAGCTGCAGTCAAGGGAGTCGGGCGCTAGCGCAGCAAGTTAGGTGCATGTGGCGCAAAGCGCAAGGACCGGCGGAAGGATCCCAGTCTGAGTCCCCAGCTCCCCATCTGCAGGGGAGTCACTTCACAAGCGGTGAGGCAGGTCTGCAGATGTCTATCTTTGTCTCCCCCTCTCTGTCTTCCCCTCCTCTCTCCATTTCTCTCTGTCCTATCCAACAACGATGGCATCAATAATAACAACAAAAATAACTACAAAAACAATAAAAAAACAAGGGCAGCAAAAGGGAAAAATAACAAAAGTTGCAGTCATTTTATAACTGAGCTTTGGTTTTGGTCATTCATCCATTTATCTATTTTTACTGGAACACTGCTCAGCACTGGCTTTCTGGTGGTGGTGGTGGTGTGTGTGTGTGTGTGTGTGTGTGTGTGTGTGTGTGTGGGGAATAGAACCTGGGACTTCAGAGCCTCAGACATGAAAATCCTCTGCAGAACCATCACGCTATCTTCCCTGCCTTATCATTGAACCTTGACAATGACATCAGCCAAGGGGAAGGGACTTAGGTTTTATCTGCTGGGAAGTACTGAGGAATTTGTAGATGGAGTCATAGATGTGCCACAACTGGATCTCTGGTCCCACGTCATTTCTCTTCCTCCTACAAGAGTAACCCATATCAAGGAATCGGTGGGCACACCCTTCAAGCCATCACATCATCTTGTTCTTTGAAGAAGCTGGAATCTCAAGACGTAGCTTTCTTCTCAAGTTTGTTGCTGACACATAAACAGGCAGGCTTAGGAGGGCCCAAGCTCCCCACACCTTCCAGCTTCTGACCATAATTTCCAATGTTCCACCTGTTACTGGTGAGCCCTTCACACAGTCAAACCAGAGAGCCATCCGCATCCTAACCCCGCCCCAGGTCTCCTGATCCCCAAACCTTCATGCATGCTGCTTCCCAGGCTGCGTGGTGGCCCCTCGGCTCTTTCTGCTTGACTTGGCTGCAAAAGTCCTAACTTTAACTTCATACAGTCCCCTCTTCATAAAGTCTGACCACTCCCTCAGAATAGAAGGTGTCTAGTGCAGTGGGCTATGCATTCCTAGACAAGATGTAACATTCCCGGTCCATCTCTGTACCCCTCAGCATAGGAAGTAGATCTCCTTGCCTCCAACAGAGGCCCAGCAAATGTGGAGTTTAATTATATGAAGAAGTCAGCACTTGGCGCTTACTTCTAAGTATATACCAACAATGTGAACATGTTTTTGTTGTTGCATCGAATCTGTCTTTTAAAGACACAGTGCCCACGTTGCTATGTGGGGGAGGCACCCTGATTGAACTGACTGAAAATTCTCTCACCAACTGCTAAGTCCCAATCAGCCGGCCCCCTGCTGGAAGCAGGCAAAGTTCCTTCACTGACATGTTGATGTATAGCCCACAGAGGGACCATGATGGGTCTGTACAACTAGGCCCTCTTCAGCTCAGCTCTAGAGGGACATCTCCTTTCTACTTTCTGAGCTCTATCTTGGCTCCCTTGCCACTCCTCTCTTTCTTCCTGTTTCTCCTTCTTTCTCTCCCTTCCTACTGTTAGGGGGCTGGTTTGGGAGAGACTCCTCTGGAAGAAGGATATAAGCACCCCTCTCCCTTGCACCCTGCAGGTAGCCTAGAAAAAGGCCCAGAAGCCAAGATGTCTGCATCCGGCGGTATCTCCCTTTCTACGTGACTGCAAAGGCCAGCTGTGAGCATCTGGAGACACTGGCTGGAGTTAACCTCCTCAGGGTCCTCCTCCAGCATCCCCTGAGCCCCCAATAAAAGTTAGAAGACCACTCACATTTCCCTGTCTCTCTCTTTCTCCCCTCATCTCAACACACCTGTAAAACATGTATTTTCCTTTCTTCTCTATCCCTGTCTCAATAAACACTCATCTCCCTGAGACGTGGCTGACTGTCCTGTGATCCCTCCATGGAGATGTCAGTCTAGAACCCGACCAGCAGAGCTTGGAGGGGACCCACGTGCCCTTTGTCCTGTTCCCTCCTGCTCCCCTGGCACACTCTCCCTCGTCCTTCCCACAGATCACCACTGCTGTTTGGTGTCGCTGCTTAAGGCCTCTGTGTGCACCTACCAGTTCAGTGGTGACTCAAACAGGAAACCTCTGTGGAGGGATGCTGCGAAGCTGATTAGATATGCATATTAATAACTCAAGACTAGCAGGGAAGATCTCCTTTTATCTTCTTGCTGTTAAAGCACTTGACTGAAGCTCACAGACCCCTGCAAGTGTCAACCCGGCTTTGACCTAGCACGTTATGATTGGGCCCTCCTCTATCGCTATCGAACAGGCCATGGCCGGTGCGCCGCTATGTTCCACCGCTGGGGAGCCAGAGACGACCCGAACTGCCCCTGCGGCTCCAGACAGACTATGACCCACATAGTCAACGACTGCCACCTCTCCAGATTCAAAGGAGGTCTGGAAACTTGACATCAGGCTTAACCTGACGCTGTTGACTGGCTACGGAAGAAGGGCAAACGCTAGAAGAAGAAGAACCGAAGCTTTGGCTTTGGCACTCCCACGATAGCTGTTTCTTTCTGTGTGAGGGGAAGAAGCCATTTAAAACTTGGCAAGACCATTGTGTACTGGGGTTGAAATGAGATTTTCTCCCCCTGAGTGTGTGTGTGAGGGGGGGAAAGGGTGGCGAAGGAGGAAGGGGAGGCAGTGACAGCAGCCTCCAGATCTCATGGAGGACCTCAAATGCAGGAGCTGTGAGCATGCACAAGCAGTAGCAACCTCACAAGGGCTGAGCTAGTGGTGTTACTGGGCCAAGGTATGGCTTCCCAGAGCACACAAGAATGAATTGGAGTTGTGGAGGGAATGCTGAGTCTCTCTCTCTCTTTTTTTTTTTTGTTAAATTTGTGATGAATCGGGAGTTGGGCGGTAGCGCAGCGGGTTAAGTGCATGTGGCGCAAAGCGCAAGGACTGGCAGAAGGATCCCGGTTCCAGCCCCCTGGCTCCTCACCTGCAGGGGAGTCGCTTCACAGGCGGTGAAGCAGGTCTGCAGGTGTCTGTCTTTCTCTCCCCCTCTCTGTCTTCCCCTCCTCTCTCCATTTCTCTCTGTCCTATCCAACAACAATGACATCAATAACAACAACAATAATAGTCACAGCAATAAAAACAAGGGCAACAAAAGGGAATACAATTTTTTTAATTCCCCCCCCCAAAAATTGTGATGAATCGTGGGTTACAAGATTTTGTGAAATGAGAGGGTCTAGTTCCTTCCCACACCCACCATCACCAGAGTTCTGTGCCCTACCCTCCCACCTCCTACAGAGAACCACCGGAATTCTCACAGAGCCTTAGAAACTGTTTGTTTGAATGAGTCTTAACAGGAGGCAGGTGGAGAAGGAACCGGTTCCCCTGTCCTTTTGTCAGTCTTATTAGGAGAGAGAAAAGAGCTCAGGAATGTGGGGGGCCTTTTGATGGGCTCAGCTGGGCTTGCTCAGCAGGGAACCCTGCAGTCATCTTTCATCTGGAAGCTCCGAGAGTCTCCTGACCATCTGCTAGGCAATCCAGGGGAGCAACTGAAGCAGAGCCGGAATGGCTCTTCCACTGAGGAATCACAGAGCCCTGTGCACGAGGAGGCTGTGCAGAGGGAGAAGCTTAACTTGGAAAACTGTACACTATTGAGAATGGAGAAGGCTACTCAAAGCACGTCCATGGTTGCTTTTTTAAAAGACTTACTTTATTAAGAGGGAGGGAGGGAGGGGAGGAGAGAAGGGGGAGAGAGAGAGAGAGAGGACAACAAAGTATCACTGTGGCACATGCGATGCCAAGGATCACACTTGGTACTTCATGCTTTCTAAGGCCAGAATTCTACCACTGTGCCACCTCCCTGGTCACCTAGGGCTGCTTTTCAGCTGGGGTGGATAGTGGGTCTGGAGACATGACTCTTGTTTTCCCTGGTCTTCTTAGCCCAAGGAAGACAGGCCCTACCAAATGGGGTAGAAGAGGTTTTCATCTGCTGGAAACCGTGGTGGCTGGATACACACTAGCAGTAAAGCGGACAGGCTGGGAAGGATCTGCTGACTGACTGCAGCGGAGCTCAGCCCAGCCCTCTGCAGAAAGTTTATTATTTTTTTAAATGAATTCCCATCAGGGTTGTTTTGGGGGCAAATCCACCACTCCCAATAGCCATCCCCCCTTCCTTTTTTTTTTATGCTGACAAAGAGAACTTGACAGGAGAAGGAGGAGGAGGAGGAGGAGGAGAAGGGGAGAGAGAGAGAGAGAGAGGGAGGGAGAGAGATGCTTGCAGCACTGCTCCACTGATCACTGAAGTTTCCAACCTGCAGGTGGCAACCAGGGGCTTGAACCTGGATCCTTGCACATAGTGACATATGTACTCTATTGGGTGCACCATTGCTTGGCCCTACAGAACTGATCCTTGAACAAGAATGTGAGTGTTTGGTTGATTTCATTCATGGTTCTACTCTCAAACTGTGGGCTCTTGAGTTTCCCGACAGTTCTTTGACCTGGGATGAGGAGGGAGGGGCACCGGAGTTGGAAAGGAAGTTTGTAAGGATGCAGAAGTCAGCTGGCATCCCGAGGGGCATCTGCTTGGCCTTGCTGAGAGCCTTGGGAGAGCGAGAATCAGCCGCAGGAAGGCCAGTGGCACAACCTGTGAACCATCCAAGTTGTGGCATCCAGTGGTCACTATGGTCTTAGTGTTGCCAGGATTGTCTAGACCTGATTGGGAAGTTGGTAGTTTCTGTCTTATGTTGACCAAGAAGTTGGGCAACTTGTCACTTATGGCATCTTGGGACTTGGGCCTTATTTGTACAGAGGTTGAGGGTTGGAGAACTAGGAGGAAAATAAATTGGATCTATTGATAATATCCTGTGGCATCTCAAAGCTTTCCTTCTCTTCCTAGGTAGAGACAAGAGGGAGATAGAGATGGAAAGACCACAGCACTGAAACTTCTTCCTTCAATACAGGGGCTGGGCTCGAACTTGGGCCATGCACTTGGCAAAGTAGCACACTATGCAAGTGAGCTATTTCACCGGCCCTCTAGCAGTTCTAAGAGGAAAGCTTCTTGACTCAGAGGTTATGTCAAGACTTTATCAGTAGAGGGCCTTCTGCCTACTACCAACAGTCTGAGTTGCCAGAGTCCAGGATCTATTGTGACCCAGGTAGGATTGGAAAAGGTATGTTTTGCTTGAGGCTCCAGTGAAAACAGAGAGGCAGACACAAAGCAGATACTGCAACTGGGACCTAGGCAAAACTCTGTATTTTTGCCCCTCTAGGGCAGCTTCCACTGTATGTTTCCAGACTGGCTAAGGTCTGTCTATACCACCCAGCCTGGGGTCCAAAGCAGCTGGCTCTTCCAAACCCTGTTTTGCATGAACTCCACGACGTGAGGAAGGAGGTTCTGTCAGTCAGCTGCTTCCGGGAGGCCGGGCTGAGCACTGCGGATTTGTTACTAAAAGGTAGTCATTCCGAGGCCAGCAAAATAGCTCACTGGGATGGCTTGAGATTGGCCTCCAACACATTGAAGGAAGATTCAGTTCCGTGCTCTGTGTGTGTGTGTGTGTGTGTGTGTGTGTCTATCTTTTAAAAGACAGCCATTCTGAGGCGAGGGTCTAAATTCTTAGGCTCCCACTTCACAAGGGGACCTGTGAAGTTTGTGACCTGGAACTTTTGGTTTGCTTTTGGTTCTACCACTAAGAGGAGGAAAAATGGACACTATCTGAGGAGAAAGCCAGACCCTTTGTTTCTCTCAGGTGGAAGGAAGAAAAGGGCAAAGGGCACCAGAGGAAGTAGCAGACATAGGTATGGCTTAGAAGGGAAGAAAGAGGCGCAGGCCTTAAAAAAGTCTACAAAAGACCCCAGCTTTGGCAACTATTTGTCCAAATGGCATATGCACGCCTATGTGTGTCTTTTCACATACAGTGCCTGACCATAGCTTCCTCGTTCATTTGGGCTTCTTCTTGGTGTTTAATATGTGATTGTATGGCTATAAGTTTCCCTCTCAGTACTGCTTTAGCTGTGTCCCAAATATTTTGATAGGTTGTGTCTTCATTTTCATTAGTTTCCAGGCATAGCCTCCTCAATTCTTTGTGAAACAAAGAGGTGGTGAACCAGCCACAGTGGAGAGGGCACCTCAATCTTGCTCCCCAGCAACAGCCCGAAGAGGTGGTGGTCTGATGCGAGTTCCTGGGACTCGAGCCTCAAGACTGTGCACAAAGGCTACTTTCTCTTCCTGCAGAAGCTGGTGTGGCAGTTCTGGTTTTCTGTGACTATGGGCTGCGGGCCCTCGCTTGGCTTCACAAGTACTGGGGCAGCTGGTTTTCTCCAGAAAGCAGACAGATTGAAATGCAGATCAACGGGAATCCGCTGATGTGCCTCCCAAGTAGCTCACAATCATTGCGTGTTTTCTTCTGCCTTTCTTGTTTATGTTTCAAATGGGAGTTACCGTTCTACCAGTGGTCCTGTTTGCCACCTTCTTTTCCCTCTACACGGGGTCTGGCAGGTGACAAGATCATCCATCCGCAGGCTTCTGGACAATGAGGGGCGACACTGAGACTCACACTGGTGACATTACCCAGATGTCTCCAGTGTAATCATGACACCTGGGATCTCCATATACTCTCTTTGGATGGGGGTGAGGACCATTTTGGGGGTCCATTGAATAGTTGCATAGTGTTAAAAGGATACCTTTAAGAAACTCTATATATGGGGAACAAAACCAGTATATAGATACTAGGAGTTCCCAGGCTGGACTCTAGGAGCCCTGCTGCTATTTGACATAACTGTGACCCCAAGTAGAACTCCTTCCCTTTAGTTTTCAATGAACCCAGTCACCAACTTCCCTTTTAGATATGTTTGAGGTTTATTTGTTTAATTTTTAAAATATTTATTAATTTTAATTTTTCCTTTTGTTGCCTTTGTTGTTTTATTGTTGTAGTTATTATTGTTGTTGTTGTTGTTGGCTAGGACAGAGAGAAATGGAGAGAGGAGGGGAAGACAGAGGGGGAGAGAAAGACAGACACCTGCAGACCTGCTTCACCGCCTGTGAAGCGACTCCCCTGCAGGTGGGGAGCTGGGGGCTCAAACTGGAATCCTTACGCCGGTCCTTGTGCTTTGTGCCACCTGAGCTTAACCCGCTGCGCTACAGCCCGACTCCCAAGTTTTTTTTTTAATACACTAAGCTGAACTCTGATAAACTTTTATTCATTTGTCATTCTTCCTTTTCTTTTCTTTTCTTTTTTTTAACTAGGGCACATCTTAACTCTGACTTCTGGTGCTACTGGGGGTTGAACCTGGGACCTCAGAGTGTCAGGTATGGAAGTCTGTTGCATAAACTGTTGTACTATCTCCTTGGTCTTTTCAAAAAATTCTTTATTAATTTACTATTGGAGATAGACAGAGAGAATTTGAGAGGGAAGGGGAAGATAGAAAGGGAAAGAGATAGGGGCTGGGTGGTGGCGCACCTGGTTGCATGCACGTGTTACAGTGCACAAGGACCCAGGTTTGAGCCCCTGGTCCCCACCTGCAGGGGGAAAGCTTCACGAGTGGTGAAGCAGGGCTGCAGGTGTCTCTCTGACTCTCTCCCTCTCTATCACCCCCTTCCCTCTCAATTTCTAGCTATCTCTATCCGATATATAAATAAAGATAATAAAAAATAAGAAAAGAAAGGGAAAGAGACAGAGACTCTTGATTGATTATAGACTCTGTTCCTGGATCCTGGAAGCAAGACTGCTCCTGAATGCAGTTCCTGGCTTTTCAGTTGTGCTCCACTGCCACCTGTAGAGGCTGACGCTCTTTTAGAGAGGACAGAGGTTGATACTCTGGCCTCTCTCTGACTGGGACAGCAGTAAAGCTCATTCCCATCATGCAAATACTCCTGTTGTGGAGTTTGGGTTTGGGTGGGGCTGGGGAGCCAGCCCACGTTCGATTTCATGAGCAGAAATCTCCAGACTGAGACAACACACATACATTTACTAATATTATCTCACAGTCTTCTTTTTTTTTTGACAGTTTTTAAAAAATATTTATTTATTTATTCCCTTTTGTTGCCCTTGTTGTATTGTTGTAGCTATTATTGTTGTTATTGATGTTGTCATTGTTGGTTAGGACAGAGAGAAATGGAGAGAGGAGGGGAAGATGGGGGGGAGAGAAAGACAGACATCTGCAGACCTGCTTCACCCCTTGTGAAGCGACTTCCCTGCAGGTGGGGAGCCGGGGGCTCGAACCGGGATCCTTAGCGCTTAACTTGTGCTACTGCCCGACTCCCTATCTCACAGTCTTCTATCTTGACAGTCTACATGGAAAAATAAGGCTAGCAACTAAGAAAGTAGACAGATTCAAATGCACATCTTCTTTGATAAATTATACTTTACTTCGTACAAACGTACCTTTTGAAGATGGGACTGTTTCTCTCCATGTTTGCATACAAGAACCGATTAAGTTAATTCATGGAGACTGTTTCTCTCAGATTTTTGTTAATGGCCATGGCCATATGTGGCTTTGAAACATAAGGGGATTGTATGATTTGTGATGCTGTTTTAAAAATTATGTTTCATTATTGGTAAATGCATTTGGGGGCTTCACGATCATTTCAGCTTATTAGACGTAGATTAGATCCTTGGCCAAGGAAATTTTACAAATGGTTCCCTAGGCTATGATTCTTGTCTACACAACGCACAGATGTCGAAAGATGTTTGAATGATATATTAGTGCTGACAGAAAGAGAAGCGTGTTCACTCATAATTGAATTAACATTTGCCAATCAGACATTAAATCTTCCTCCTCTGGGCAGTGAAGTCTTTGCTCCCCACTGGAGACCCTGTCATCACCAGTGAAATCTGAACTGGGCAGGTTAGCTTACTTAACCTCGGCATGCAAATTCATTCTTTGTGGTTTGACTTCCAAAGAGCTCTCTCAGGACCTTGCTTGGTAATTTTCCCGACTTCAAAAATGCCTTTAGAGATTTTTAAAAATTAATTAATGGGAAGGAGAAGGGGAAAGAAAACCAGAGCATCATTTGTGGTGCCAGGGGTTGAACCTGAGGCTTCACCCATGCAAGTCCTGTGCTCTACCACTGTGCAACCTCCCCAACTGTATCTTCCAATCTTTTTCTTATTTTAAAACTAAATTTACTTTTTAAATAAGTTGTCTCATATACATTTTAAAATATGATTTATTTATTATTGGATAGAGACAGAGAGAAATTGAGAGGGGAGAGGAGAGCTAGAAGGGGAAAGAGACAGAGACACCTGCAGCCCTGCTTCACCACTCAGAAAGCTTCCCAGCTGCAGGTGGGGACCAGGGGCTTGAACCTGGGTCCTTGTGCACTGTAGAGTATGTGCTTAACCAGGTGAGCCACCGCCCGGCCTCCTAATTTTTTTTTTCCAGAGCTGGGGCCTCATACTTATACCATTTTGCTATTGCCAGACTAACTTTGACATTCAACTGGGCAGGGAGAAAGTCCAAGATGTGGAGAAACACTGCAACACCAGCAATTCCCCCACTGCCATGATACTCCCATATGGTGCCAGGGTACCAACCGGGTCCACATGCATGGCAAGATCGTGAGCTATCTCTCTGATCCTCCAAAATTTGTGTTGCTTTCTTATTTCCTTTTTTTCTACTAAAAAACAGACAGAAAAAAAATCCTGGGGGCCTGGTGGTACGCAGTGGGTTAAGCGCACATGGCATGAAGCACAAGGACCGGCATAAGGATCCCAGTTCGAGCCACTGGCTCCCCACTTTGCAGGGGAGTCGCTTCACAGGTGGTGAAGCAGGGCTGCAGGTGTCTTTCTCTCCCCCTCTCTGTCTTCCCCTCCTCTCTCCATTTCTCTCTGTCCTATCCAACAACAATGACAATCAATAATAATAACAACAATGATGAACAACAAGGGCAACAAAAGGGAAAAAATAGCCTCCAGGAGCAGTGGATTCATAATGCAGGTACCAAGACCCAGCAATAACCCTGGAAGCACACACACACACACACATACACACACACACACAAACAATAAAAAATAATCCCTGCTTGATAGTCTTAGTATAGTTTGGTAAAGGAAAAAAATAAAAGAGGTGCTTTTAATCTGTCATTTTAACTTGAAAGGTGCCATTACCTATTTAAAATGTTTATGCCAGAAAAGGTCCAGTGTGCGGGAGCTCTTGTCATTATGGGCTGGCAGTGATGGCAGCAGATTAGTCATTAATAAATGCATTACCTTCGTTCCTGTGTATAAGCCCAAGTTTTTGACAGCTCGATGAGACCATTTCATTAATACGTCTCTTGAGCTCTAGTGGGTCTTTGGATTCTTAGCTTCCTCTTAGCTCTGTAATAAGAGCTCGATGAAAAGAATCTGAGTGCATCGTGTGAGAACTACAAGGAAATGGCATTTCCTTAAAAACTGTTGGGGTCAGTCAGGGGGTCTTCGTGGCCTCAGGCTGTCCGACTGTTACTTATGTTAACTCTCAGGAGACTCCTCATCTTTCTTGTGCCTTCAAATGTTATTTCAAACCCTTTTCCCATCTATGTTTGCTTTGATGAATTTATTTCACTATTGTGGTTTCATGCTATGTTAAGAAGATTTCCTGTACAATCTTATGATCCAGCAATACCACTCAAAGGACGTAAAATACCAATTCAAAGGGACATATGTGTCCTTACAGTCATCGCCGCACGATTCACAACCCAAAAGTGGAAGCAACCTAAATGGCCATCAACAGATGACTATATAATGCTGGAATATACACTCTGTGGAATACTACTCTGCGACCAAAAATAAGATATCATATCTCTTAGGGCAGAATGGACGGAACTAGAGGTGATTATGCTTAGTGAGGTAAGTAGGGAGATGAAAGTCAATTACTACATGGTTTCACTCATATGTAGAAGACAGAGAATCATAACACATGAGTTTGGAAAACAAAAGCAAAACAAAAATAAACAAACACTGAAGAAGTAACCAGACTAGCTCTAAGACTGAGAAAAATGGTGAGCATCATTGCGAGAGTGGGGACTCGGGATTTTAGTCGTGGGTGCGGTGTGCAACTATAACCTGTAATCTTGTAATTATAACTACTATTAAATCTCTAATAAAAATATAAAAAGGAGATTTCCTGTAGGCTTGGAGAAGACCTCAGTTTTTGTGGACACTAAGCTATCTTGAGAACTCCAGGCATCTATCACTAAACATCTTACAGAGACGTGACTCTGATAGACAGTGCTCAGTATGAAGAGGCCCTCCCTGTCTTTGGGTATCTAACATTTTAATAGACAGGAGGCAACAGAATGCACAGGGGACTAAATAGGCAGATAGCAAAACCCGCACCATTGAAGCAAGTGCTTGCTCTGAGAGTCACTTTTTCAAAGTAGTTAATTTTGCTGAAGTCTGGATGGAACTGTAGAGAATCATATTAAGTGAAACAAGCCAGACAGAGAAGGATGAACATGGCCAGATGATCTCACTCACAGGTGGGACTTAAGAGACATAGCAAGGGTGAAACGTTAAAGGACTATAGCCTATCAAAGCAGATCCGAGGACTCACAGGGGACAGGTAGGGAGCTGGATTGGGGGTGGAATGGGGTTTTTGATCCTCTATAGTGGAGGAAGATGATGGTTTAGTGGAGGGTGTGGTGTACAGACACCTGTTTTGGTGAGTTGTGGAACTATATTCTCGTGTCAACAACAATCCTGTAAATCAACAATTTCTCAATAAAGTTATACAAAGAAGAGATTAAAAATAACAATCACTGTATCATCAGATCCTTAGACAATTATCTCCGTGGTCATTTTCACATGGGCAAAGTGAGGCAAGGAGAGGTTAAGTTATAAAAGTTATAAGAGGTGGGACTTGATGCCAGGGAATCTAGTTCTGCAGTCAGCACCGTGCCCTGCATGTGTTAAGGCAAATGTTCTGCACCTATTCAGTGAGTGATTGAGCCTGTGTGTGTGTGTGTGTGTGTGCATATAAGAACATGTGTGTGCACACATGTGCAGGGGACAGAGTGGGGTTTAAAGCAGATGTGGCATTTGAACTATAGCTTTCTAATTTCGTGTTTCCCCACCTTGAGCTTTTTTGAGGGGACAGTTTAGCTATTTTATTTTCAATTTTAATTCATTTAAATTTGTATCGTGATTTAATAGTGATTTGCAAAATGATAACATAATACAGATAATTCCTCCGATGGAAACTCCAATAGTTCTCCCTCCATCTTGGTCTTTTCTTAACATTCCAGCTATACGCTACTGGGAACACTCTGAGCCTTCTGAACCTCTGGCTTTTCCCACTAGCTAGTCCAGTCAAAAGAGGCGGCTTTGGGCTAAAAAGCTGTGAACAATTCACAGGGCAAAGTAAAGGTACATGCTGTTCTTTAGGAAAGGTGAGAGGGTTGCAGACAGAACAAAATGGAAGTCACAGTACTGGTAAGCACACATGAAAGACTTTTTTCATAAATACTTAACAAAATTTTATTGTCTTTACTTATTGGAAAGAGATAGCCAGAAATTGAGAGGAATGGAGGTGAGAAAGAGAGGGAGAGAGACAGAGAGACATCTGCAGCCCTGCTTCACCATTCACAAAGCTTTCCCCCTTCAGGTAAGGACCGGGAGAGCGAACAGGGTGTTTGTACACTGTGACATGTGCACTCCACCCGGCCCCGAAAGACTTGGTTTTTATATTAGAAATTAGAAGGCCATTGTACTCAATCGATTCTAGTGTCCAGAACCAGTGTAGTTTTGACTTTTCAGCTCAGCTCAATAAAGAGTGGGTGACATGGGTGATGTGTGTGCATTCATGTGTGCATGCATGTGTGCATGTGCTAGATATGAAATGAAGTCAGTATCCCTGCATGAGACTAGGCTGTGAGTAGGAAGAGATGATTAACAGGGCATCAAGGATCGGTAAGTGGGAGGGTGTGGGGAGAAAAAAGAACAAGGTTGTTCAGGGGTGATTATGAAAAGATTTGGGGAGCATAGCACAGTTCGATCTTGGAGATGCTTTCCAAAATGGCCCCATGGAATCATGGATGAGGACTGCGGTTGGAAGGGCTGATGGTAGATGATACCAGAGAAGCCTTTCCACAGAGGGCTTATGTGATTCCTGAGCACAAGCAAGACTCTGTCGCTGCCCACGTGGCCAAGTGTGGCCAAGGAGCTTGGGCTGACTCAGCGCTGCTGGGGGCAGTGGGTAAGGGGCAGAGTCAGCTCCAGTGTTAGGGACAAGGTTGACTTCTTTGAAGAACACAGGAAACACATTTGGGGGTTCTTAGAAATAATCAGACTAATTGTTATAGTGATCAACTTGAATGACTGATAGAAGATTGTAGAATGTAGGCGTATGAAGAGTGAGACCTGGCTTGTATTCTACAGCTAACACAGCCCCAGGAGATGGGCTCTGTATTGACTTAGCATTTGCAGGTTCGTTCTTGAAATGGACTCCATTGCATAAAGTGATTAGAGTTCTATGACTCTGACACAAATATACCACTGACCTAAATTCATAAGGTAGACTAATTTTTTTAGTGGTCCACCTAAGGAGAAGATATGGAGACAATGATACTATGCATAATGTTTTAGATATTCATTCATCATTCATTCATTGAATGGAGACAGAGAGAAATCAAAAGGGAAGGGGAGATAGAGGGGGAGAGAGAGACATCTGCAGCCCTGCTTCACCACTCACAAAGCTTTTCTCCTGCAGGTGGGGGCCGAGGGCTTGAACCTGGGCCTTCGTGTTTGGGAACAGGTGTGGCTAATCTGGTGTGCCACCACCCAGTCCTCTGTGAATAAAGCTTCATGTGCCAAAAAACTCTAGTGGTGAGTGGGGATTCAGCCTTACAAGGCAAGCCACAGTTCTGCCTTGAATTTAGGCTAAGTTCAGAGTCACTCATATGACTTAGACCTTTTTTCCTTCCTTCCTTCCTTCCTTCCTTCCTTCCTTCCTTTCTTTCTTTTCTTTCCTTTCTTTCTTTTCTTTCCTTTCTTTCTCTCTCTCTCTTTCTTTTTTTCTTTCTCTCTCTCTTTCTCTCTTTCTTTCTTTCTCTCTTTCTTTTTAAAACCAGAGTGCTATGGTACATGGGCATGAACTTGGGACTTTGGAGCCTCAGGCATGAGAGTCTGTTTGCATAACCATTATGCTATCTACCCTCCTGTCTTCCTTTCCCTCTCTTTCTTTCTTCATAGAGATAGAGAAGTGAAAGAGTCTATAACACTGAAGCTTCCTTTAATGCAGTGGGAGCCGGGCTTGAACCTGGGTAGCACACATAGCAAAGCAGCACACTAGCCAAGTGAGCTATTTCCTTTAAAATATATTTATTCATTATTTGATAGAGACATAGAAAAATTGAGAGGGGATAGGAAGATAGAGAGGGAAAGAGACAGAGAGACTCCTGCAGTTCTGCTTCACTACTTGTGAAGTTTTCCCCCTGCAGGCGAGGACCAGGGGCTTGAATCCGGGTCCTTGCGCTCTGTAATATGTGCTCTTCACCGGATGTGCTACTGCCTGACATCAAGTGAGCTATTCCTTGGCCCATGACTTAGGACTTTCATATGCCTGATGTTTTGTGTCTTGCAATGTTTACATTGGCTGTTGACTTGATAGATTACTGCCTTCTGCTCTGAATTATTTAGGATGGAGGGGAAGAGGGCAAACGGGGGGGGGGGGAGGAGGAGGGAGAGAGAAAAAAGAAGAGCTGTGAATGTTGCCTCCCGAGTAAGTGGTAATTATCATAATGACACGCTCTTCTATATGCTTGTACTCTACATAATTACAGAGCCCTTTTGTGGACATTGAAGAAGCTCATCTTCTCAACTATCCTGCAAAATGAGCTGGAAAAGGAGGCTGTATCCACAACAGGTTGACACTAATCCTTGGGAACTGTGTGTGGGGGGCGGTGGGGGGGAGCAGATTCCAAGAGAGATGAGATAATGTGTGTGTGTGTGTGTGTGTGTGTGTGTGTGTGTGTGTGTGTAGGGAGGCCCGCCTTGCTTTTTGGTTTCCTGGAGAAGAAGGAACATGCCCAGTGGGGTCATGGGAGGGTCTTCACTGCTGCACATACTGGGATGGTCAAGAGGCTGGTCCTGAGATGCCGGCCAGTCTCAACCCTGTCAGTTCCAAGATGAGGCATTTTGGGAAAGACTTCTGAAGGTTGTGAGTCCTGGTTTTCTTGTCTACCAAATGGAGATACAACCACTTGCACGATCCACCACCATGTGGGGGTGTGTGTGTGTAAGAATCTGACCAGATGCGTGTGAGTCTACATGTGGACGGGTCCCTGACATGAGGAGGTGATGCTTCAGATCCGGAGGATATAAACCATCACGACTGAGAGCTGATTACTCTTCTTTTACATGCACCTGGCAAGGAATTCTTTCACCTCTGAGCAGCCCACAACCCCTTCCTTCCTTTCTTCTTCCTTTCTTCCTTTCTTTCTTTCTTCCTTTCTTTCTTTCTTTCTTTCTTTCTTTCTTTCTTTCTTTCTTTCTTTCTTTCTTTCTTTCCAGGGAGGGCAGCTAGAACCTCATGCGTGGGAGCCATGCAAAGAATTTACTTCTCAATATCACTGTTGGGGGAAATCTCCAGTCTCTTGCACTGGAGGTTTAAGGTTTGTGTGTTTGTCAAGATCAGATGACGACACTGTCTGATGACTTGTGCAGTACCTGTACTGACCACGGAGGGCAACTTCCACTCAGAGCCTTGGTGGAGCACACTGCATACTGGTTTCTTGCCAAGTAATGTTTGCGTAGCAGGACTGGCATGACTTCTCCAGATAGTGTGCCGGGCTGTGGTCTTTGAAAGACCCGGATTTAAGTCTCCTTTCAGCTACAGAGTATTTGAGGGTTCCAGACCTACATTTTCCCTTTTTTCTTATTGAAAATAATAATAATAATAAAAGGAAAATGATGAAAAGTTCTCCCAGGGGTCATTGTGAGGTTCAGAGGAAGCACTGGGTGAGCAAATTTTCTGAAAATCCTGAACAACATTCCAAATAGAAGGTGAAAGAGACATCATCATCACTCATGTTTAAAGCAATGAAACCCACAGACACGTCTTCCATGATGCAAGTTAGAGAAAAGCCGGAAATGAATGAGGTGTAGTCAATATGGCGCTGTAGATTGCTTTTTGATTGGGCTTTCTTTCCATATAGTTTTGGAGACAGGCTGTTCATGGGTGATGAATGGGGAGCGATACAAAAGTGATGCATTGCTCAACTTCAAGATGCACTGTTTGCCTTGCTAGCAAGCTCTGGCTGAACATCTAGAAGCTGCCTTTGAATCTGTTCAGTCGACTGCATGTGTCAGATTTAGAAGACTGAAGCTAAGTCTGATTCTGGGTCTGAAAACTCTGGAAGAAAGACGCAGGGATACTGAGCGAGAGCCGGAGTTGTACCTCTACAGAAGGGTCCCTTAGACAGGGCTGAATGACTTTCCAGGCCAGGTCTCCGTAGGTCTCCCTTCACGTATTGTCTCCGTCACAATATCCATTCTAGTTGTTGGTGCTGTGCTGCATGAAGTACAAATTGGTCAACAGAGTAGATATTTTTCACAGTGTAGGCTCGCATCACCCCTCCTCATCTCTGGATGCCGACGCCTTCAATGCCAACAATTAAATTTTCCACGAGAAACAAGAGTTAGCAAGAAGCCCAGTGTTTTCAAGTGAACGCAGCAGAAGCCAAATTGCAATCAGATAATTGCTTGGTGAGCAAATCGGTAACATTAGCCATCTGATTGGAACAGAAAAGGGGTTCATCAAGTCAAGTTTCTTGGGCGCAGGCACAAGAATTCCCTGTTGACTTCACCTAAGCAGAAAAAGAACTCACTGGAAATTCTTGGTAAGGATGGGAAACCAGGCTCAGAGGCTTATGGGAAGTTGTTCCTCTCTTCCAAGACCCAAAAGGCCCAGGCAGGAGGAGCATCTGGTTGCCATGTTTCGGTAATGTGCACCAAGACAGCTAGCAGGGCCGCAGGGCCATACGTTCTAGTACAAGCTCTTTGCCCTGTCACAAACAAAAGCAATCGGGCCCCAGCCAGCCTGGCCTCAGCCTTCAGGCCATGCTTGGAGAAGCAAGGTCTTCACAGCCGTCTCCTGAATGTGAAGAGCTTTGCCTCCCTCCTTTGCAGGCACCAGAGTGGGGGATGCTCTGGTTCTGGATATGGGCCGGGTGAAAGATGGCAGCTGACTTCCCTCTTGGGTTCCTAAAAAGTGAAGACCACTCAACAAAGAGGCCACAGGTTGCATTCTGAAGACTGCCTGAGAGCTGCGTTGTCTGGCTGCATAGCTCTGGAGTGACTTCTCACTGAACAGAGGATCAAGTCATTATGCAGCTTCCCCCATGTTCACGGGCAGTGGATGGCACCAGGGCGCAGTTGTTCTGCAAAGGTCAGCATTTCTCATGACCCCAACTCTGATCGTGGAGGAAAGGGGCATGGAGGAGTTCTAGAGCAAGCTCCCTGGTCCCTCTCTCCCCTCCATAGCAAACAAACCCCACTCTCACAGGTAGAATGGTACAACTTGTCCCCTCAGATTATAGATGCATTCTGTGGTCTGAGGGACATTCTGCACTGAGAGTCTGAAATGTCTGAATATTACAGATGAATTTCAGCTGCTTCTTGTGTGCCCCAACTTGGTGGTAAGGATCATTAGATGTCAGCATGTCCACTGGAGAAGCTCTGACATATGAACATTTAATATGGCGGCCTTGAAAGCCCAAAATTAAAAGAAACAAAAAGGAGGAAGGAGCATAGAAAGAAAGTGAAGGTGGGAGGCTGTTGAAATAGCTCACTTAGTGCACTCCTTTGCTGTGTAAATGACCCAGTTTCGTGCCTGGCTGCCGCCACGCTGGAAGAAGTTTGAGTGCTGTGGAATCTTTCTCTCACTACCTGTGACTACATATAAAAAAGGACTTTCAATTCTGTTCCACTGATCTGTGTGCCTATTTTTTTTTGTCCCAGTACCAGGCTGTTTTGATAATGATGGCCTTATAATATAGTTTGAGATCTGGGAGTGTGATGTCTCCATTTCTCTTTCTTTCCCTCAAGACTGTTTTGGCAATTCTAGGTGTTTTCTGGTTCCAGATAAATGATTGTAATTTTTGTTCTAGTCTCTTAATGAAGCTTGGTAGAACTTTGATAGGTATCGCATTAAATTTGTATATGGCTCTGGGGAGAATATTCATTTTGATGATATTAATGCTTCCAATCCATGAGCATGGGATCTCTTTCCATTTCTTGGTACCATTTTCTATTTCCTTGAATAGTGACTCATAATTTTCAGTATATAAGTCTTTCACTTCTTTGGTCAGCTTTATTGCTAGGTATTTTATTGATTTTGCTGCAATAGTGAATGGGAGTGATTTCCGGATATCCTCTTCTTCAGATTCAGTGTTTGCATAGAGAAATGCCACTGATTTTTGTACATTGATTTTGTAGCCTGACACCTTGCTATATTGCCTAATAAATTATAGTGGCTTTCTACTGGATTCTTTAGGTTTTTCTATGTATACTATCATAGCATCTGCAAATAGTGAGAGCTCGACTTCTTCCTTTCCAATCTGTATTCCTTTGATTCCTTTTCTCTTGCCTGATTGCTATGGCAAGAACTTCCAATACTATGTTGAAGAGTAATGGTGATAATGGTCAGCCCTGTGTCAACCCTTCAGCCTCATTACTCAGGTGAGATCTTTCCTTTCATAGGACTCTCTAATTCCATTTCAGGTGGTTCACTTCCTGACAAAGTCCCAAAACCTAGAGATAGACCAGGTCCCATGAGATAGGGCATATGTTTACATGTATCCATAAATTAGGGCAAAATATATACCTGAAAGCGAAAGTGCACAATAGTCTGCAGTGAGTCAGTATATGTAGCAAGCAAGTAGAAAGATCTAAAAAGAAACCATAAAGTTCCTAATGAAATAATATCTACTTTGACTTATATACCCTCCTCACCTACTTACTACTTATTATACTTCCCTCACTCACTCCAAAGCTAGCCTTATCAAAGCAAGGACTGCAAAAGCTGAATAAGGGCAAGAGATTGGCACACTTTAACAATGACTCTTTAGTCACTATCAGGCTACCCCATCAGCTGGGGCCCTAGTCAGGGAGTCCTGAGATTCCCAAACAGACATGATGGGCCTAGACCGCGAATAAATCCCTCTCTCCATTGTTACTGGTCATTCCTATCAGGAACAACACAATAGACCCCTTTGTGGGCCCTCATAGGACCTTGCCCTAAATGTGGGTCAACAACGGTAGAGAATGCTCCATCCTCTGAAGGGAATCTGGACAATATACTCTATGTTCCACCTGAGGAAGATGGATCCTGAAATTGAGGCAGCTTGGAACATTCTTACTCATGACCACAGAATATGAGCTCAGATCTACAGGGATGCAGAGGTCACATAGGCTCCTAAGCTAAATATGGGCCCCAGATCACATCAAATCGATGGGGTTTACAGTCAACAATACTTATACACCTTTCCCATATTAGGGAGCTACTCTCTTCCCTGATCCAGCTTTCTGGTCCTTTATGTAGCCATGACATCATATTCCCCAGACAATAATTAGGATCCACCTGCATATCAGATGTCAGGCTCAGAGGAAAAAAAAAAAAAGCTAGTATAGTCATTGGCCCTCTGGAATAGAACTAAAATAGGCCTACAAGTATCTACAAAATGGAGGTTCCCCCCCCCCCCACTCATCGTCTGAAATAGTCTAGCCTTAAGGTTCATGATTGTTAAACAATTTGTTTGGCTTTATATGTTAGCTCTTTTTTCAGCCACCAGGTTCCAGATGATAAGATGATGCCTACCGGACTTCACTGGGCAGACGACCCCACCAATGTATTTTGGAACCCCACTTCCCCAGAGTCCCACCCCACCAGGGAAAGAGAGAGAGGAGCTGGGACCTGTCAATGCCCATGTTCAGTGGGGAAGCAATTACAGAAACCAGACCTTCCACCTTTTGCATCCCACAATGATGCTGGGTCCATACTCCCAGAGGTTAAAGAATAGGAAAGCTATCAGGGGAGGGGATGGGATATGGAGGTCTGGTGGTGGGAACTGTGTGGAGCTGTACCCCTCTTATCCTATGGTTTTGGTCAGTGTTTCCTTTTTATAAATAAAAATTTTTAAAAAGGAAGTGATTGAAGGTGAGAAGCAAAGAAAGAAGCAATCACTCAACCCTATAGCGTGGAAGATGATTTCTAGAGCTTTTCAAACGTTGTGTGGTGGATAAGTTATAATAACTGGACTTTCCTCTTGTAATGACTTGCAGTAGAAATGTAGTTAATGTCCTGCATCTGTCAGAATTATTCATAGCTCCTCTGAGGGTCGTTACCCGAGGTTTGTTGACTTTAGTTAAGGTAGTGCATCCTCCTGTGAAATGCTTTGCATTGGTGAAGGAAATGCTTATTTTCCTGAAGTAAACTAAAGACAAATGTGTTTAGGACCCTGGCTTCTATTAAGACATGATCTTTGCTTTCTACATTCTACAATTTCAGATGGGCTTGATTCCACTGAGTTTCACACTTATGGGGCCAAAAAAAAAATCAATGGGTGCGTCAGCAAACATTAACACACTAATGGCTATCACGTGCAGAGCAGCGTGTGCGTGAGGGAGCGGGCAGGTGGGTGTTACTGAGCATATTATAATATCGGTTCCTGCAGAATTAGAGCAACAGAGCCCACATGGGTAAGTGCTCAAGACTGACTAGAAACCAAAAGTGTCAGGAAGGCTTGAGAGCTAGCTTGAAGCACGGATGGCCCATGTTCAAACCCCAGCACCAACCTGGAGGTCCGAATGAAAACATTGGTGGTGGGGGTCGGGGGTTGGGGAGAGCATTGAAATCATATGTGTGAAGTCCTGGCTGTCAGAAAAGTATTAAGAACGTTAGCTTAGATACTGAAGGGTGGGCAAACAGGGTCTGAGACTTGACCTGCCTTACCAAGTTGCAAGTCAGCTTGAAGTTGAAGTTTCATGGGTGCTAGCTGAAGACATAACCTCCTCCCTACTGGGACCAGAAACAAAGGACTGTTTTGTTTCTTGCACAGCCTATTAAACAAGCCAGAAATGTGTGTGTGTGTGTGTGTGTGTGTGTGTGTGTGTGTGTGTGTGTGTGTGTAAAGGAGCAATATATAGAAGGGATAATAGGGACGAACAAAGAGATCAGGAAGTACAAGTTGTTCCAGACCCAGTAGAGAATAAGAATCCTAATTGGGTTTTGACATCGCAGATGTGCCCCAGACGGTGGGGCGGGGCAGCTGCACGTGAGACTCCCAATTATCTGGGGCCAGGGCTAGCTTTCAGCTCAGCCTCATGCTCTTTCTGTGCCTTGATCCCACTAGCCCTGGTAGCAAGCCTGAGTCTAGCTGCTAAATGAACCCCAGTGGACAGGCGCTTATTATCCAGGGTCGCTTTCTCTTAGGCAAGTTGCTGTCTAGTGCTGCTGTCATGAGTGACCGGTGGCTCGGGAGTATGGAATGTTCATGGAATATTCCGTGAGGGCAAGGTACACATTGCATCTCAAAGACAGGGAAAATGAAAAAGAAAAACATCTCATTTATAATGTGTTGGTCACACACTGAGATGGTAATAATTCATGTTATTTAAATAAAACACGTCTTTCTTCCTTTCTTTGTCTCTATCTGTCCCTCTCACTTTCTCTCTCTCTTTCTCATGCTGAAGAGCCAGTGTGATTTCACTGCTGTTTTCCAGTGTTTGAGAGATAGATAGAGATAGATAGATAGACAGAACAGCTTTGGAGTGTCTCCCAGTGCTGTGGTATCTCTCATGTGGTGCTGGGACTTGAATCTGGGCAGCTCACATGGTGAAGACATGAATCCTACCCAGTGAGCTCTTTCTCTGGCTCCTTGCATTACTAATATTAATTCTACCTGTGTTTTTTTTTACTTTGTTGTTAATGTGGCTAGAAGAGATTTTTAAATAAAAAATATTCAATTGAGGGGCCAAGCAGTGGCGCACCTGGTTGAGCACACATGTTACCATGCTCAAGGACCCAGGTTCAAGCCCTCGGTCTTCACCTGCAAGCAGTGAAATAGTGCTTCAGGTCTCTCTCTCTCTGTCACTTTCTCCCTCTCTTTCCCCTTTCCCTCTCAAGGTCTCTGTCTTATCAAATCAGAGTTTAAAAAAATTTTAAAAATATTCAATTAAAATTTAAAACTGATTCCTTCAGTGGAGCTGGGTACTCATTGGCTCACCATTTACACACACACACACACACACACACACACACACACACACACACCTGTCTTAGTTTGGGGTTGAACACATACTTACAGGAGTACAGACAAGTACAGGGAAGTGGCTTAGCCAGGGAGGAAGTCTCCGCAGATGGTTTCTGGGAAGGCCCAAGTTCAGGGCAGGGTCATCCTCTGCCGGCGCAGCAGGAGGTGCTGAATGAAGGCTTATTGGGCGGATGAATGTTGTAAGGACAGACCTCAGCCTCAGATTCCATCTAAAGCAGGTACTAAGGAAGTGGGTCGTTTCCTTCAAACTGCCCAGTTGGCAACTTCACATCGTCACGCAGCCACCTTTGCTGTTTCTCTCCCAGAGACCCTTCCTGGAATGAGAAAAGGGTGACTGTCCTCTCAGTGATCCCTCCTTCCCTCAGCTTCTGATGGGAAATGAAGGGACAAAGGCACAGGGCAGCCCCCCCCACACACACCCCCATGTGGTCCTGGCAGGCTGCAGAGTAGTCTGCTGGGCTATTTTCTGCCCTGGTTTTGGTGTATTTGCAGAGGTACTTAACCGAAGGGTGTGGCTTTCTGGGTAGGAGTCCCAGAGATGACGGCAGGTCATGGGGGGTGAGGGGGAGCTTGAGAAGGAGGCTAGTTTAGAACCTGTATACAGGGACAGGCTGGGATTCCACATTTCACAGGGCTAGAGGCAGGACTGGCCAACATCTTCCACCGCGGCCATTTCAGGAGGGAGCTCAATGTGCGTGATGATAAGACTTCCAGACGTAGCAGGGAAAGGATTCTTTCATAGGAAAACCACGCACACACTGTGCATCATGCTAATATCATATGTCTGCTTGTGACACACTAAAGCTGCATTGGTGCTAAACTCTGGTTTGTTTCTGATCATTTAATCTTTGGGATTTATTTAGGGAGGAAACAAATTTCACACTGCTGTGTTAAAGGATACATATCTTTTTTTTAAAAAAAAGTATGATTAAAGCCAGGACTCCTAAGACACATGTAAAATAGCTTATTGGCTTCATTAATTACAGAGGGGACCCAGTAAGATGACACCACCAGTTCAAAGGAGAATTCAATCACTGCAAAGAGCAAGGCCTCCGGGAATCATTTAGAGTTTAGAATGAGATGCAAAATGGACCCATAGCCACAGGCCACCATCCATTCCACCCCCTGACACAATCTATTTGCATTTCAATGCCTCATCCTCATTTGCCTCCAATTTGCCGAGCTGTTAAATAGCTGAAAGACCCTGCAGGCACAAAGCCCTTGCTGGGTCAGGTAACCTGGACGGGCTGCTCCAGATGGGACACCCAGACTGTCAGTTTGGAGGGGGTTTGTTTTCCTGACAAAGTCTCAGAGTGGTCTCTCAGGAAACAGAATATGAAGTGCAGACTGACCAAGGTTTCCCAATCAAAAGAAAACTGTCATTTGTGGCAACAGTGCTACCCAGGGGAATAGGGAAGAAGCCGTTGGAATTGTTGCTGCCAACTACCAGCAAACAAAAGACTCCCCCCCCCCATCTTACAGCCCCTCAACTTTCCAATGGTGGGAAAATAATATGCCTTCAGCAAGAGTCCATAGTTTGGATTCTGAATGAGGGCAACCTGTTTTTCACTTTGAGCACACTTCCTTACAATGGCACAATGCTCTGTGCTTTCTTACAAAGCAGGCTTTGTGGTGGATGACTTTACCCAACGCTAGGCAGACAACAATAAATGTTCTGAATGCGTTTAAGTAGTGACAGTGCACCGCAGGCTAGGTGTGTTGAATGCATTTGTATCTTGAGAATTGTCATCTGACGTGTGTTTATGGTCACATGTCCCATCACGGTAGAGGGAGAGCTGTTCTGATCTCTGTTAGAGAAAGAACCATTTAATAAAATGTGCCCTGGGGAGAGGAATCAGATCAAGTTAGCAGGTACTGCACTTACAAAACATTGCGCTCTGGACTGAAACTATTGAGGGGGGAAAAAAAGGAAGTTCATAAAATCATCTCTAATTTTTGTTTTTTAGTTTTTATGAGAGACCAGAGAATCACTCAGCTGCACATAGTTTGAAGAGGTGTGAAACTATACTTCTAAAAACATATATACTCTTGTAAACCAACATTACAATAATAATAATAATAATATAATAAAAAGTCACTCTCCATTCTTCACCTTCCTCAATTCCCCCATACCTAATAAATGAATTTTTAAAAATATTTATTTATTTATTCCCTTTTGTTGCCCTTGTTGTTTTATTGTTGTCGTCATTGTTGAATAGGACAGAGAGAAATGGAGAGAGGAGGGGAAGACAGAGAGGGGGAGAGACAGTAGACACCTGCAGACCTGCTGCACCGCTTGTGAAGCGACTCCCCTGCAGGTGGGGAGCCAGGGCTTGAACCGGGGTCCTTACTCCAGTCCTTGCGCTTTGTGCCACCTGCACTTAACCCCCGGTGCTACAGCCCGACTCCCAGTAAATTACTTTTTATCTCTATAGATTTGAAAGCCAAGGATTGCCCAACTAACTAACAAACCCACCATCACCCCTCAGCCTACCATGGACTCCACCCAGCTTCTGCCCACCTGTACCCCCTGCCCAGTCCCAGCCTCCCAAATCCTTAAAAACCCTTCTCGCAGGTTTGGAACTGAGCCTCCGCCATTTTGATCAGAGGAGACTGAGCACGTTCAGGGTGGTGTGTCCGTAGATTGCTGGCTCCTGATTAAAATCCACTTTCCTCTCACAGCTTCTTGTTTTTTTGCATCTTGGTTTTCAAGCCCTGAACACTGACCCTTGGCTTTTGGTCATTAGCACTTAGTGCAATGTTTTCAAGGTCCTGCATAGTAATCACTCATTTTTTTAAAGACTAATTTATTTTTATGAGAGAGAATAGAGCACCACTCAGCTCAGGCATATACAGAGCTGGAGATTGATTGAACCTGGGGGTGCATACATACAAGTCCTGTGCTCTACTTCTGAGATAGCTCTCTGTCCTCATTTAAAAATAAGCTGCAGAATAATATCCTCTTGTGTGGTGTACCAAATCTTTAACGACTTTTCAATTGATGGACAAGAGTCACCAAACACTTTTTGTTTTTCTTTTTCTTTTCTTTTTACCAGAGCACTGCTCAGCTGTGGGGATTGAACCTGGGACTTCAGAGCCTCAGGCATGCGAGTCTCTTTGCATAACCATTATGCTCTCTACCGCCACCCACTAAACACTTTTTCAAAGGAGCTGAATCATTTTATAATCCTAGGAGCAGTGTATGAGGGTACCATTTTTTTCCATATGCTTACCAGCACCTGTTACTGTCTTTTTAAAAAATATTTATTTATTTATTCCGTTTTGTTGCCCTTGTTGCTTTATTGTTGTAGTTATTATTGCTGTTATTATTGCTGTCATCATTGTTGGATAGGACAGAGAGAAATGGAGAGAGGAGGGGAAGACAGAGAGGGGGAGAGAAAGACAGACATCTGCAGACCTGCTTCACCGCCTGTGAAGCGACTCCCCCGCAGGTGGGGAGCCGGGGGCTCGAACCAGGATCCTTCTGCCGGCCCTTGCGCTTGGCGCCATGTGTGCTTAACCCACTGCCCTACCGCCCGACTCCCTGTCTTTTTCGTAGTAGCTGTCCTGGTGGGTATGAAGTATTAAGTAGCTGTGGTTTTGATTTCTATTTCCCTGATGCCTAATGATATTTTGCATCTTGTCATGTGCTATTTGGCCATTTGCAGCACCTTTTTTTCAGTCAAATTATTTGCTCACTTTTTGGTTGAGTTTGCAGACTTGGTATAATTAAGTAGGAACTGTCCTTTCCATATTCAGAATACTAAACAGACATGTGATTCACAAATGTTTTCTCTTGGATTGTGGGTTGTCTTTTCACTTTTTTGATAGGTCTTCTTTCCCCTCCTCCTCTTCTAATTTTATTGAAGGGGTTAATGCTCTACAGAGTGCAGCGTTTGATAAATGAGTACAATTTCATTATGCACCAGGACCCCGAAGTTCTCTTCAGTCCCTGCCTCCCCTTCCTTCCCCAGGGCACTTTGCTTGGATGCAATACACCATGCTGTCACTTGGTGTCCGCCCTCCCCATCCCTGTTTATTAAGTCCCGCTCATAAGTGAGATCATTCTTAACCTGGGTCCCGCGGCAAAGAAGTGGCTCGCTTCATTCCTGTCCCACATCTTGGAATCTGAGTCTATGCCCAAAGTTTGGTGTTATGCGAAGATAATAGCGGTTTTGAAACCAAAGAAAGACCCAACACTGGCCGCCAGCTATAGACCAATTTCTCTCCTCTCTGTGTGTTACAAACTCCTTGAGAGGCTGCTTCTGTCACGAATTTCTCATCTTACAGAGAAATACCTATCACCCGCTCAAGCTGGTTTCCGCCCAGGAAGATCTACCTGCGAACAAGCCCTGGCCCTCTCAACTTACATTGAAAATGGATTCCAGAAGAATTTAAAGATGGGTGCTGTCTTTGTTGATCTCATAGCAGCCTATGACACGGTCTGGCACCGTGGTCTTCTAGTCAAGATCTCAAGATGCCTGCCTCCATGGGTGGCCAACACTATATCGTTTCTTCTCCAAAACAGAAGATTCCGGGTGCATCTGGGTGACAAGTCTAGCAGATGGAGACTTGTCTCAAATGGCCTCCCCCAGGGCTTTGTTCTGGCTCCTACGCTATTTAATATTTACATCAATGACCTCCCAGAAACTTCTTCAAGGAAGTTCATCTACGCCGATGACATCTGCTGTGCAACTCAGGCATCCAAGTTCGACATCCTGGAGGAAACACTCACGAAAGACATGTCTCTGATATCTGATGACTGTAAAAAATGGCGACTAATCCCTAGCACTGCAAAAACGGTATCATCTGTTTTCCATCTACACCATGCCTAGGCCTCGCGTGAGCTTAATGTGCAGCTTGGTGATACGAGAATCCGGCATGAAGCCCAGCCAGTCTATCTTGGCGTTACTCTCGATCGCACCCTGTCATTTCACGAACATCTCATAAAAACTGCAGCAAAGGTGGGCGCGAGGAATCACATCATTGCAAGACTGGCCAGCTCCTCATGGGGCGCGAGCGCTTCCACACTACGATCATCCTCTCTGGCATTATGCTATTCCACTGCAGAATACTGTGCCCCAGTATGGTTCCGTAGCCCCCATGTCCACTTGGTCGACTCCAAATTATATTCCTCCATGAGGATAATTTCTGGAACCATCCGTTCCACCCCGGTTCCATGGCTGCCAGTTCTTAGCAACATCGCCCTGCCAGATATTCGTCGGGATGCGGCATCATCTAAGTTCATTTCCCACGTCTACGCTCGACCGGACCTGCCAATCTACGCAGATATCTTCGCCCACCCTGTCCAACGTTTGACGTCTCGTCACCCAATCTGGTCCCCTATGCCTCCACTGAACTTCTCTGTTCCAGACTCTTGGAAACAGAGTTGGCAGTCAGCTGAGGTAAAGAACAAACACCTCATCACAGACCCCTGCGAGCGTCAACCCGGCTTTGACCTAGCACGTGATGATTGGGCCCTCCTCAATCGCTATCGAACAGGCAGGCCATGGCCAGTGCGCCGCTATGTTCCACCGCTGGGGAGCCAGAGACGACCCGAACTGCCCCTGCGGCTCCAGACAGACTATGACCCACATCGTCAATGACTGCCACCTCTCCAGATTCAAAGGAGGTCTCGAAACTTTACATCAGTCTCAACCTGACACTGTTGACTGGCTACAGAAGAAGGGCAAACACTAGAAGAAGAAGAAGAAGAAGAAGAAGTGAGATCATTCAGTATTTGTCCTTCTCTTCTTGGCTTATCTTACTTAACATAATTTCTTCAAGTTCCATCTAAGATGATGCAAAGGAGATGATTTCATTATTTTAAATGATTGAGTAATATTCCATCCTGTAAATATACCACTTTTTTTAAGCCCCACCCACCCACCCCAGTCTTTTTCTTTGATGCAATATGCCAATTCCACACTTATTTTTTCGTTACTCATCTGTCACTGGACATCTGGGTTGCTTCCAAGCTTTGTGGTTACAAAGTTGTTCTGCTGTAAACATAGGCATATACAGATCTCTTCTGGCAGGCATTTTATTTTCTTGAGTAAATCCCCAGGAGGGGAATTGCAGGGTCATAAGGCAGGTCCATTTCTAGTGTTCTGAGATATCGCCAGACTTTTTTCCATAAGGGTTGGACTAATTTTCACAATCAGTGAAGCAGGTCTGCAGGTATCTCTCTTTCTCTCTCCCTCTCTATCTCCCCTTCCCTCTTGATTTATCTCTGTCTCTATCCAATAAAAATATAAATAAAGTAAATAAAATCAAACTTATGTTCTTTAAAAAGAGACAGCAGGGATTTTGATAGGGATCGCATTGAATTGATGACTTAAAGACAATTTTATTTATTTATCTGTTTATTTATTTCCCAGAGTTCTGCTCAGCTCTAGCTTTTGGTGGTATTGGGGATTGGGCCTAGGACCTTAGACATGAAAATCTTTTTAAATTGTTATTAATTTATTTATGAAATAAAAAAAGTCCAAGAAGACCATAGGATAAGAGGGGTACAATTCCACACAATTTCCACTACCATTTTGCATAATAATGCTATCTTCCCAGTCCCTGCTTAGAGATTTTACAAAAGAGATTTGCTAAACTGAATAGTTGTTTTCTGATACTCGAGTGCCATCCATTTTTGTGTAAATGGCTAATACATTCATGTTCTTTTATTAAGTGAAGTAGATCTGGTAAGGCCTTTGCTGATAGCAAGCTGTCATCACTGGCATGGATTTATCTGTACTCACAATTTCAGAGGAGTGTTACATCTCTTCACACACTTATTAGCTCCATTTATAATAGCCTTAACTTTCTATGCTGTACACAGGAAGACACAGGATGGAGAGAGGGTGGTATGGATTTGTTGGAGAAGTAATGTAACACAGTTCGGTAATGAAAGAACTTTTGATGGTATTTTCCTGTTCTCATCAAGCACACAATGTTAAACAGATGGGCAGTTTTTGTCAAGCTTTCCTTCTCATTATATAAATGGGTATAATGAATTTTAATGCCAAAATTGTTTTCAGGGAGATTTTATTGCTTTTTTATTCAGATATTATGAAATTGGGGAGTGCTATTTTAATAAAAATATTTTTTGAATGATCCCATTGCAATCACTCCAAACTCCAGAAAAGCAAGTGAACTTGAATAAGGAAGAGTAGTTACTTTTAAGAGGCTAGGATTTTAAACCCAGAAGCTATTTCATGTGCTTAATTTCATAAGGAAGCAACTAGATGAAGCAATGTATTATTTAAGATGCTACGAGACAATCTGAAATAGAAAAGCGGTTGTTGCAGGCATGAATCTTAAAAATATTGTTCGTAAAGCTGTCAGTCATGATCCTATCAAGCAAATGAAAAGACATTTAGGCTACTAAGACAAACTGAAAGTCCTGAAAGTCGCATGCCCCAGGCTGGTCTGACTTTGAAACCAATTTCATTTTCACATCTCCCAGAGAGGAAGTCAGGCCACACAATGAATCTGGCAGGACTTGAGTTTGATCCAATAAAGGGACAACATTATATCTGGGCGACACAATGCCTTAGTAATACTGTTGGGGCCAGAGGCCCCTGGACCCCAGTTTCATGGAGACTACCTGAGATTCAGAACTTTTGTGTCCGGGACCATTTGTTTTTGGCTCAGTCACTGATAGGGAACAGAAACACTCGAGGAAACACTCGAGGAAACACTCACCAAAGACATGTCTCTGATATCTGATGACTGTAAAAAATGGCGACTAATCCCTAGCACTGCAAAAACGGTATCATCTGTTTTCCATCTACACCATGCCTCGGCCTCGCGTGAGCTTAATGTGCAGCTTGGTGATACGAGAATCCGGCATGAAGCCCAGCCAGTCTATCTTGGCGTTACTCTCGATCGCACTCTGTCATTTCACGAACATCTCATAAAAACTGCAGCAAAGGTGGGCGCGAGGAATAACATCATTGCAAGACTGGCCAGCTCCTCATGGGGCGCGAGCGCTTCCACACTGCGATCATCATCTCTGGCATTATGCTATTCCACTGCAGAATACTGTGCCCCAGTATGGTTCCGTAGCCCCCATGTCCACTTGGTCGATTCCAAATTATATTGCTCCATGAGGATAATTTCTGGAACCATCTGTTCCACCCCGGTTCCATGGCTGCCAGTTCTTAGCAACATCGCCCCGCCAGATATTCGTCAGGATGCGGCATCATCTAAGTTCATTTCCCACATCTACACTCGACCGGACCTGCCAATCTACGCGGATATCTTCGCCCACCCTGTCCAACGCTTGACGTCTCGTCACCCAATCTGGTCCCCTACGCCTACACTGAACTTCTCTGTTGCAGACTCTTGGAAACAGAGCTGGCAGTCAGCTGAGGTCAAGAACAAACACCTCATCACAGACCCCTGCAAGCGTCAACCCGGCTTTGACCTGGCACGTCATGATCGGGCCCTCCTCAATCGCTATCGAACAGGCCATGGCTGGTGCGCCGCTATGTTCCATCGCTGGGGAGCCAGAGACGACCCGAACTGCCCCTGCGACTCCAGACAGACTATGACCCACATCGTCAATGACTGCCACCTCTCCAGATTCAAAGGAGGTCTCGAAACTTGACATCAGGCTCAACCTGACGCTGTTGACTGGCTACGGAAGAAGGGCAAACGCTAGAAGAAGAAGGGAACAGAATTTGGAGAACATCTGAGGAAGTCAGGCCTTTTTTTTCCCTCACGCAGAGGGAAGAAAAAGGAAGAACATTAAAGGAAGTGGTAATCGATGCAGGCGTGGTTTAGAAAGGAAGAAGGCATGGGCCCTAGAAAGTCTCACGTGGAGGTCAGGTCATTTAACAGTCTCCACCTGCAATGGGGGAGAAGCTTCACGAGCAGTGAAGCAGTGCTGCGGGGGGGGGGGGGTCTGTGTTTCACTCTTCTTATCTTTCCCTTCTCGATTTCTGTCTGTCTCTAGCAAATAAATAAATAAATAAAATATTTACAAATTAAGTTACTCAGTAACACAAAAACAAAGTCTTGCCTTAAATATGACAAGATGGTTCTGAAAGCACTGACATTTAGCTGGGTTAAACGGGGGTGGGTATACGTCTTGTTGGAGGTAATCAGAACCTCATGGTTCCCTCAATTCTTAGTTGCAAAAAATATTCAGAGGGCACTATAATACAGTAGGTCCTGTGCGAGGGTGTGGCGATCTGGGGATGAGTGGGACGGACTCTGTCTGGTGGGGAGGCTCACATGCCATGTTTCTGGAGGAGCTCTGCTATCTTTCACTGAGTGAAAGATTAAAGGAGGAAGCATAAACCTGGAGGACAATGCGTTCTGTTCCGGAGATGTGTTGTTTGTGAAGCCTAGGGAGCACCCATACAGAGGTCTCTGGTGGACAGTGGTAGCTGTGTCTAACTCTCGTCTTCTCTGGAGAGAAGTCCAAATAGGGAGTCAAGATCTGTGAATCAGCATTTTAGAGATGGTAATCCAAGTCTTTGACATCGGCAAGGTCACACAGACATTCTGTACTGTCAGGAAGAATTGGTATGTGGGAATAATATCCCCCACTTGAGTGGTGACATGTGATGAATGTTCTTGTCTGTATGCACACTGCTCTCACTTCATCCACACTGAAAAGCACAAATCATCTTGCAAACACACAGTCCTGGGAAAATAATCAGAGCAATATACAGACACAAGCCATTTTGAAAGGAAAATTCAAAATGCAGGTCAATTGCAGAGTTCAAAGTTTCTTTGGAATTAAAGAGAAGTTAGAGATTGAACTATATTAAGGGAGTAACACCTAGAAAGTGGTCAGAGTTTCTGAAGTCAAAGGAGGTTCACTTAACTTTGTTCTTATGGGAAGTATGGGTTATAACATCTTAAATTGGAACTATCTAGAATGTACATTTCATATCAAAGTAGAACACCCAAAAAGACAATTGAAACGTGCAAACTAAGAAAAGTAAGAGGTCAGTTAGGGGGTCCAGTTGTCTTTTTTAATGTCTTGATTGAGATGAGTTGAATTGATAAGCACAGTTATGACAGGGTTTTTTTTTTTTTTGTCTCCAGGGTTATCGCTGGGGCCCGGTACTGGTACTAAGAATCCTCTAGTCCTGGAAGCCATCTTTCATTCATTCATTCATTCTTTCTATCTATCTTTCTTTCTTTCTTTCTTCCTCCCTTCATTTCTTTCTATTTATTTATTTATTTATTTATTTATTTATTTATAAAATGGGAATATTAACAAAACTACAAGATAAGAGGGGTACATTTCCACACATTGCCCACCCCCAGAGCTTCATATCCAGTTCCCTCTCTTGATAGCTTCCCTCTAGGAGCATGGACCCAGGATCATTGAGGGGTGCAGAAGGTGGAAGGTTTGGAGGGGGAGATAGAGAGGAGAGAGACAGAGAGCCACCCACAAACACAAACCTGCTTCATAGCTTGTGAAGCGATGCCCCTGCAGGTGGGGAGTTGGGGACTCCAACCAGGATCCTCGCGCTTCCTACTTCTTCTTCTAGCGTTTGCCCTTCTTCCGTAGCCAGTCAACAGCGTCAGGTTGAGCCTGATGTAAAGTTTTGAGACCTCCTTTGAATCTGGAGAGGTGGCAGTCATTGACTATGTGGGTCATAGTCTGTCTGTACTACTATATGCGCTTAACCTAGTGCACCACCGCCTGACCCCTCAGGTTTCTGTGTTTTAAAATTTTTTAAAAACTTTTTGACCAGAATACCACTCAGATCTGGCTATTGTTAATAAAATACATGCAGAAATAGCCAAACTTTACATGTAGAAAGGGACATGAAGGAAAAGAAAAAGTGGCTTTAAAAAGGCCGAGAAAAAAAAAAAAGGCAGAGCAAATTGGAATGACAAACCAACACCCTTTAGGAGGATTATAAAAAACTTGACAGGGCTAGAGAGACAGCATAATGGTTCTGCAAAAGACTTTCATGCCTGAGGCTCTGATGTCCCAGGTTCAATCCCTAGCACCACCAGAGTTGAGCAGTGCTCTAGCCTTTCTCTCTGTATCTCTTTCTGCCATTAAAATAAATTAAATAAAACATTTTTAAAAAGAAATACAAAGAGTGATTTGGAAGGGCAGGGGTAGATAGCATAATGGTTATGCAAAGAGACTCTCATGCCTGAGGCTCCAAAGTCCCAGGGTCAATTCCCCATACCACCATAAGCCAGAGCTGAGCAGTGCCCTGGTAAAAAAGAAAAACCCCAAACTTGACTTACTCTCCTTTGGTTTGGTCACTTCCTCTCTAACACCCTTTTCTCTGCCTCTGCAGTTGCATCTTCCACCCATGACTGACAGTCCGTTGTACATGTGTTTTTCACCTGTCTATACTTACTACTCCTCTCATGAATATGCATGACTTCTCCTGGTTGCTAGGAAAAGTACATCCGCCTTACTCTACTTGGCTTAAAGCCAGACCTCTACTTTCTCTTCTGAAGTTTGCTCTACAGCCTGTCCCGGCCAGACTTGCCCCCTAACTTTTAAGTTATTTTCCTGCCAGCCAAGCCCTTTTTTCCTGTTCCGCTGTTCCTGTGATGTTAGGGTGTCAGCTCATTTCCGGTGGTTCATTAGCATAAAAGCAATGTAGAGAACTCACTCATATTTGTTTGCTCTTTTTTCTGTAGTTTGTGCCTTGTGTGATTCCTACTTGATGCCATGAACACAGGCAAGCCTCCAAGACTTTTTCCAGAGCCACATTCAAGAAATCCCCATAGCTCCATAAATCAGCAGCAGGTGAAGAAAAATGGCCCCGTCTAGGCTCTTCTCTACATTTACCTAGTAATTTAATTGACATAAGACAGATTCCCAGAAATCAAGTTGAATTGTGGGGCTAAGGGATTCCCTTCAAGGTGTGGGGACTCAAAAGGTAGCCAGGTGGGTGGGGTGGTGCTGCACTCAGTTGACTGTATGCGTTAGTGTGCAAGGACCTGGGTTCAAGCCACTGGAACCCACCTGCAGGGAGGAAGCTTCAGGAGCAGGGCTGTAGGACTCTCTCTTTTTCTCTCTCTATCTTCCCCTATCTTCTCATTTTTCCTCTATCTCTATCCAAGATAAATAAATAAGAAAAAAGAAAGAAAGAGAGAAAGAAAGAAAGAAAGAAAGAAAGAAAGAAAGAAAGAAAGAAAGAAAGAAAGAAAGAAAGAAAAAGGTACCTGGATGCTTAAGGCTTGCAGAGCATGGAGCTAAAGAAGGAGTAGGGTCTGGGGGAGAGAAAATGCTGGGAAAAGCTTGGCCAGCTATGCAGATGGCTTCCTAAGGAAAAAGGAATGCCTGGTAACAGATCTCTTTCTGGGAAACGCCCAGTAACAAGAGAAGGCCGTGCAGACATGAGTGGCTGCCTTCTTCCTGGAAGTTTGGTTATCGTTCTCACTCTGGTGTGGAGAGGAAGAAACCCTTACAAATGAAGATTTCCCTTAGAAACGAAAATGTCTCTTACAAAACTAGGTTTTCAGAGCTTTTCCTGGGGGGGGGGGGGATGTGGGAATTGTGCCTCTGAGACAATAGCTGTCTTGTAAAACAACAGTTTGAGAATGTGTCCAGCTTGATTCAAAAAGTCCACCTGAGTGGTCCGGGAGGTGGCATGATGGATAAAGCATTGGATTCTCAAGCATGAGGTCCCTAGTTCAGTCCCTGGCAGCACATGTACCAGAGTGATATCTGGTTCTTTCTTTGTGCCTATCATTCTTCATGAATTATATATTAAATGAAGTCCACCTGGGTTGTAGCAGGTGCATGTGCTGGAAGGAGGAAATGGCTGAGTAGGTTGGAGAGAGGCTGCTATATGAACTAGGTCACAAAGACAAAGGTCAGAGATGAGAGCAGCAAAGGATGGATGATCCAGTGAACCATCCTGGACGGCTGGACGGCTTTCCTCATTAGAACCATTAGCCGTGGCTGTGACGGTCCCAACGAGGGGGTCTCCCTGAGCAAGCTGCTTTTCCCAAAGTAAAGTCAACCCTGTGTGGCATCTATCCATGAATTTAGGCACCGCCACTTGATGTTTCTCACCGCTGCAAGGCAGAACCCATGGCAACTGTGTGAGACACATGGAGGGTGTTGTCCTTTATATGTCTACGAATACCAGATGGAGTGGGTCTGCGTTGCAAAATTCTATCACTGACAGTTTTCTAGACCTTAAATTCTGCCCTGACAGAGGTGTCCAATAGTTCGGTTGGTGAAATGACAGTCGATCTGAGGTGCAGAACACTATAGAGTCACTGGTTCTGAGAGGGTGGGCAGGAAAAACAAAAATAAAAACAAAAACAAGCTGACCTCCAAGTCTTTGACAATTTTTTCTCCAAGAATATTGCTCCTTTGTTACTGCCCTTGGTGACTATAACATGAGCATTTGTTCTTTTCTAGTAGGTGCAAAATGCATGCCTGCACCAGAAACCGGAAGCTTCAGGAGTAAAGCAGCCCTAATAATGAGATAAAATGGTTTACTTTAGTAGCAACGAGAATCCTTTAGCAAATGTCACGGCAATAGCGCCATGTATTAGAGGACAAGACTTGTCTAAGGTCCCAGAGATGGAAGGTTCAGTCCCAGGCACCACCATAAGCCAGGACTGAGTGGTGGTGTCCTGGTCTCTCCCTCTCCCTCTCCCTCTCCCTCTCCCTCTCCCTCTCCCTCTCCCTCTCCCTCTCCCTCTCCGTCTCTCTCTCTCTCTCTCTCTCTCTCAAAAATAAGAGAAAGGAATATAATCAAAACATTGGGAATAAAACAAAAACATTGGGAATAATAGAAAATATTAGAATCGAGTAATTTGCTTTTGCCATGATTCCTTAGCTTATCACACTGCTGTTGAAAGGAACACAATTAAAGTGGAATGGAAACCAGATTTTTTCCCCTTGCTTTTGCCTTTTAATTAGGTGGGAATAAAGCTGGGCTGTCGGCTGACTGGGTTTAGTATAACTTTCTCATCCTTTATTTTTGACAAATCAAAGTTCTATTTCTTCTAACGGAAATGAATTCCTCTTCTGTTTAAATAAAAGGAATTGGGAGACAGGTTTGGGAGGAAAACAATAGAACTCTCTTTATGCAATTTTCTGTCTATTCACTTTGCTATGGAGATTGAAAAAATAATTAGTGGTGTCTACTGTGAAATGGAACCCATAATTAATGAAGTAGGTAAGGGATTTGAATATTTGGAATTATCATCTCTAATGCATATATATGAGTTTATTTTAATTATCAGTGTAAACACCTATTTTAGTCCAAAAAAACGAGAGTTTAAAATGGGCTAAAAGAAATTACAGTGATATGTATATATTCCAAATCATTAAGTAGATGACTGTCCTCTGGAGTTGGCTGTCCCGAGGCTGATCTAGTAGTTGGTATCATTACTGAAAAAGACTTTTTGGTTTCTGTTGCTCAGAGTGCCCATTAATTCAAAGCTGTGAGTTGTGTGAGGACAACAGGTTTATTGTCAGGGGCTAGTGGAACCTAAACAGAGGGAAGACCTATGTTTCAGCGAAATCCTCTTTGCAGACTGGGGTCTAGGGTTTTTAAAGTAATGGGTCAGTGGGGAAAGTGGAGCTCAGTTACTCTGTTATGTGACTGGATATCTCACATAGCATCATGAATGCTAGAAAGAGCTCTAGCCACTCAGAAATCACTCTCCAGAGTTTGGCAGTTCTATCTCTTATAAAATGTTAGCTAGCATCCTTAGATAATACCTCCCTGAATGACAGGTTATTTATTTATTTATTTATTTATTTATTTATTTATTTATTTTGCCTCCAGGGTTATTGCTGGGGCTCAGTGCCTGCACCACGTATCCACTGCTCCTGGAGGCCACCTTTTCCCTTTTGTTGCCCTTGTTGTCTATCGTTGTTCTTGTTAATATTATTGTTGTCATTGTTGTTGGATAGGATAGAGAGCTTAACCCGCTGCGCTACCGCCTGGCCACCCCCACCCCCAATGACAGGCTCTTAATTTATCTTTCCCTAGTACTGGAAGACTGGGCACAGGGAAGATCCTACATTGCTAATCAATACCTTCTGCTAATGTGACAGGCTCTCACGAGGAGAGCAAGAGGTTATAGGGAATACACCCAGGCATATGGAGAGCAAGATGGAGTATGTAATGCTTGCTTCCTCACAGCATGTGTTCCCTGTCCTGGGCTGGCTGGCTGGAGGCACTTCCCAGAGGCTTGCTTATGAGGGTGTTGAGGGGAGAGAGAGATTCAGGGTCTGTATTTTTTCTTGCTCTTACTCCCAACTCTCTCCTTTCAGGGGAGGCTGGGCTCTGATCTGGAATGGCTGTAGTATAGTGGCTCCAAGGAACAGGGCTGCACCCTAGAGGGTTCGGACCATGCAAGTTGCACGTCATGTAGCATTCACGTTTTTGCAGGGTGGCTGATAGGTCAAACTGAATTCACAAACACTCCCTTCCCCTGCTTGCCTTGCATTTCAAGACAAAAAGACCCTCTTTGCTTAAGGAGGAAATGCTCTGAAAAGCCATGTTGATCCAGGAGGCTATGGTCTCCATGGCTAGTTTTCTACTCCCTCCTTTTTTTTTCTTTTCAAAAATTAAAAAAAAATTATTTATTTATTCCCTTTTGTTGCCCTTGTTGTTTTATTGTTGTAGTTATTATTGTTGCTGTTATTGTTGTCATCGTTGTTGGATAGGACAGAGAGAAATGGAGAGAGGAGAGGAAGACAGAGAGGGGGAGAGAAAGACAGACACCTGCAGACCTGCTTCACCGCCTGTGAATCGACTCCCCTGCAGGTGGGGAGTCAGGAGCTCGAACCGGGATCCTTATGCTGGTCCCGCACTTTGCGCCATGTGTGCTTAACCCGCTGCGCTACCGCCTGACTCCCTCTAGTCCCTCCTTCTGCTTGTAAATATTCCCCAAAGCAAAGGGACATGGAGGGAGTTGCATAGAGAGACAATATTTAGCCTTGCCCTTCTTGGAAGCTGGCGTGACTGTATTTGACCTGGGCTCAAGTTTGACCCTGGGCTGAGGGTGGCGAGGGGATTTGACCTGAGATGGGGGAGAAGTCTGGGTGCTCTCCCTACAGGACTTGTTCTTGCAAAAGAATCCTTCCTGAGCTAAAATGGGATTTGGGAACAGAAGGGCAACTCTTGGAATCTCCACCCTCCTCCTCCTCCCAACTCCTAAACACTTTTGAGGCTTCAACATAATAAAGAGTGTAGTTAGGAAGAAGTTGGGGGAGGCCTGGTCCAGGAGGCAGAGAGATCTGAAGGCCTGGACCCCTCCCTGACTACCTCCCTCCAATCCAGCTCCTGGCTTTCCAACTCCTCAGACGACAGTCCCAGCTAGATAAATGCCCCCTGTCTCTTGAGGGTAGGGAGGTTGATCTGAGTGACAAGAGTGACACAGTCCTTCCTCGATTGCCGGCCCCAACAGTAATCAAGCATTGCCCCTTCAGCCAAGGGCTGGGGTGACAGTGCTTGACTTTATGTAGGTCTAGGCAGCAAGCCCATGTTTGGCCTCAGGGCTCAGAGGCTTGGCTTTACTACTTCGCCCGCCAGCGTGACGCTTTCATACAGAAATAAGATGTCCCCTTCCCTGTACTTTCACAGCCGCTGTAATTTCAGACATTATTCAAACAACAGGAAGTTCAATACAATTCTCCCAGCTTATTTTGTTTAATGTCATGGCGGAGTGCACACTGAGCAAACCCACAACATTTGGAATTACATGGAATCGAATCACAGCTAAAGCGGTCTAACTTTGGTTGGGACAAAAGGTTAGAGCTTGCCACGTAATACACACACCTCTCTGCCAGTCAGTTTTACTGTGAATTTCTTTCCTTGATTATTAAATTACTGTAAATATGTCTGCCTTTTGGTCTGAGGCAGGAAAGGACAAGTTTTTTTTTTCCTCCAGGGTTATTGCTGGGCTCGGTGCCTGCACCATGAATCCACCGCTCCTGGAGGCCACTTTTCCCCCTTTTTGTTGCCCTAGTTGTTGCAGCCTCGTTGCGGTTATTATTGCCATTGTGGACGTTGCTTTGTTGTTGGATAGGACAGAGAGAAATGGAGAGAGGAGGGGAAGACAGGGAGAGAGGGGAGAGAAAGATAGACACCTGCAGACCTGCTTCACCTCCCGTGAAGCGACTCCCCTGCAGGTGGGGAGCCAGGGGCTCGAACCGGGATCCTTATGCCGGTCCCTGCGCTTTGCGCCACGTGCGCTTAACCCACTGCGCCACCGCCCGACTCCCGAAAGCACGAGTTTAATCACTTTACTTCCCTGGCCCCATTTGAAAGAGTTTAATGATTGCTCTTTTTCTTTTTCTTTTTCTTATCTTTATTTATTGGATGAAGACAGCCAGAAATCAAGAGGGAAGGGGGTGATAGAGAGGGAGAGAATCAGAGAGACAAGACACCTCCTTCACCACTCGCAAAGCTTTCCCCCTGCAGATGGGGACCGAGGGCTTGAACCCCGGTCCTTTCTCACTGTAACATGTGCGCTCAGCTAGGTGCGCCACTACCTGACCTCCAATAATTGCTCTTTAAACCTAAAATTGATAATATTAATCGTCATGGTTCCTATCTAACTGACAAATCTGTCTTGGTATATTTTTGGAGGGATTTCTGTTGAATCCATTGCCTCCTTTTGGGTCAGTGTTTTTGTCCTTTTGTCATTGAGTTGTAGGAATTCTTCCTAGATTCTAAATCTCAGCCCTTATTAAATACAGGATTTTTTGTAAAAAAAAAAAAAAAAAAAAAAAAGAAAAGAAAGAAAATACTATGACTACTATTAATAATAGTGCTTTCCTGCTTTGCAGGTTGTGTTTTCAGTTTCTTGAGGGAACAAAACTGCAGACAGCTATTAAGCTTGTCTCCTTCCTTTGCCTGAAGGGTGAGCTCAGGCTGAAAGCAGAGAACAGAGTCTGTTCTGAACAAGTCATACAAGAGTCACAGTCTGTGGCTTTTGTTAGAGAAACCCTAGAAAACTACCATACCTTCAAAGAAGGTTTTGAAGTCACCCAAAGGAAATCCATCCCTCTTGAAGTTTTTAGTCAGTGGAGAATGCAGTTCTGACCAAGCTGTAAACTGCTTTCCATTGAGGATCTCTCCAAATGCTTTACCAGACAGCGTCGCCCAGTGTCTAACATCCGGAGACAGAAGCCCCAGGGCTGGCTGGTATTCCAGTGTCTCTTCGGTCAAGAGGATTGTAACATTCTCTACATTTCAAAGACAGAACTTGAACAGATGTGATTGCTAATAAAGTCCAGTTTGTGTTTTAAACCCTGTTGTGGAACAAGTAAGCATTTTTATAGATGTTTCCAGTGGAGCTGGAATTGCTGGGAGCGAGCACATTTTTTTTTTTTAATCTGGAAGGTTGCAGGTTCAGGGAAGAGAAGACCATGACATTCTGGCTTTCCATTCTCACCCCTTGTCTCCAGAACACATTGCTATTTTCTTTTCTTTTTTTTTTTTCTTTTTAAGATTTTATTTATCCGAGAGCTTGAAAGAGAGAATGAGAGACACAGCGAGAAAAAGAACTGGCACATGTGCTGCTGGGGTTAGAACTCGGGACCATATGTTTGAGAGTCCAATGCTTTATCTACTAGGCCACCTCTCAGGCCATAACATATGACTGTTTAAGTCATCTTCAGTCCTAGACAGTGGAAATAAAGGTGGCATAGATATTTCCCAAGGGACTGATTTAGTGCAATTTGTCTAAAAAGCTGCTGGGGGTGGGGGTGGTGCAGGGGGAGTGTGAATCTTTGCACTGGCATAAAACCAGCCCCCCCCAATCATTCTCTCCAGGGCCTGCTTTTCAGAGCCCCTACTTAGCTTTGAAATACACTTGTCTTTCCTGACTCGCTGTGATAAGCCACTCTCATGTCTGTGGTTACTTCTGACAAATATTTAGCTGCTCGTGCAATTAACTGGGGTGCTGCTGCCTTTTCTTTCGGAGAAGGACTGCGCTCTGCAAGTGTGCCCCTGGTTTAGGAGCGAGAGTGTGGACCATGTGCAAGTTCATGATGAGAAGTGAGTGTGCCTGCTCCCCGAGCTGTGCTCCGGCTGGCTTTTGGCATGTGCCCATTATGCCTCCTTTTCATTCCCTCAGTAAGACTGATGTAGCAGAGAGCCACAATGGAGTGCTAACTCAGGGTTTTAAAAAATAGTGTATTCAAGCTCTGGCTTATGGTGGTGCTGGGGATTGAACTTGGGACCTCACAGCCTCAGGCATGAAAGTCTTTTGCAGAACCAATGTGCTGTCTCTCCAGCCCACTACTCAGTTTTTAAACAGATGCTGGGAAGGTGGTGACTCAGTGGGTAAAACAAAGACCTTTCCATGCAGGAAACCCTGGGTTTGATCCCTGGCACTGCATTATGGACAGCATCAAGGGAGCTCCAGGGGTGGTGGAGTCATGCTTTGATGTCTCTCCCTCCCTCTCTCCTCTCTCGGAGCTGCAGACATCTGAAGGGTTGACTGGGGCCAGACGATTTCCCTGGGGGCACTCACACAGCTTTTGTCAGTAAGGCTTAGGTTCTCACTGCTGGAGCCCAGGGCCTCCCTCAGTTCCTGACCTTTCCATTATGATTTGGCAACATGGCGGCTCTCCGCTCCAGTGTCAGTGATCCCAGAGTGGGCTAGCACTCAGGGCTTTCGGTGTAGATAATCCAAATCTTTCTGGTCGTTTGGATTGCCATCCCAGAGCCTTATCAAGGGCTTAAATCTGCAGGACAAATCTTACTCTTGGGCTGAAAAGATAACTCATCAGGCAAGTGTGTGCCTTGTCGTGTGTGTGGTCCAGGTTCGAGCCCCAATACCATCTGGGAGTACAATGGCATGAGAAAAAGCTCTGGTGCTGTGTATTTTCTCCTCCTGTCTCTCTGTCTGAGTGAAAGAGTGCCTTGGGGACAATGAAATCATGTATTGTGAAGTCCTGGTTCCAGCCAAAAACAAACAAACAAACAAACAAACAAATAAAAATGACGCATTCCTTTAAAACA
This sequence comes from Erinaceus europaeus, assembly GCF_950295315.1. Lineage (NCBI taxonomy): Eukaryota > Metazoa > Chordata > Mammalia > Eulipotyphla > Erinaceidae > Erinaceus > Erinaceus europaeus. The sequence goes on from NC_080185.1 coordinate 120,661,012, forward strand.
AACCTTCCTCTTGCTCAGTCTCCCTCATGACTGGTCACCCCATGCCTTCTTTCTTTTTTCTTAGCTGTGGCTGAGGGTAGTGCTGGAGTCAGAATCTGGGGCTTTTGATGCCTCCTCAGTCATCAAAGTCTTTTTGCATAAACATCATACCCTCAATCCCAATTTTCTGTGAGAGAATCTCAACCCTGCCCACCACATACTCCATATATATGCCTCCAGGAGGGTTATCACTGGCATTCAGTGCCTGTACCACTCCACAGCTCTCAATAGCCATTGTTTTCTTTTAGCCAGAAAGTGAAAGACAGGCAGAAAGGAGGGAGAGAGAGAGAGAGAAGAGAAGAGAAGAGGAGGGGGAGAGGGAGAGGAGGGGGAGAGGGAGAGGAGGGACACAATGGTACCAGTCCATCCCTTGTAAAGCTTCCCCCCCCTGCAGTCACCAGCAGTGATGACCTGGGGCTCGAACCCTCCTCAACCATGGTAACGTGTGCACTCTACTGGGAGAGCCACTGCAATAAAGATGGAGTATGTCTTGGATAAACTGGCCACCTTCAGAGCAAACACCCTGTCTGCTGGGACATTGTCTGGCATACTGTTGAGTAGAGGCTGAATGGTTGCATTCAAGCAGGCCTTGGGAGGTGGGAGGCAACCCTCCGGTTCCCAACGTTAGCAAGATTAATGTGTTCTTTCCATAAGCAGGCTGTTCCAAGTTCAGCCTGGCCCCCTGGCGCCAAAACTGCGTGTGAGCAGAAGGCGAAGTTCTATTCCCTGTTTTGCCCAGCAATTATTAATTCTGAGGGAAAGCAGACCCTTTTGGGAAAAGGCACAGGCTGAAGTAACAAACCAAAACTAAAACCAAAAATGGTTTCCTTCTGTCTCTAAATGGACTCTGCTCAGGATGTTTGGTGGGAGTCTCCTCTGAGGAGAGGGGACACTGCCCAGGACTCTCCAATCGTACTCCACCTCGCTGCTTTGAAACCTGGCTCCCCTAACTAGAAACAGTGGATGTTTTAAGTACCCCGGTTTGATGTCTGACTGCGTGTGTATCTGCTTTCTACTCCTGTAAGTCATAACTCTATATATTTTTCCCCTTGCTCCTCTTAACACACACACACACACACACCACCACCACCACCACCACACCACACCACACACCACACATAAGTATATAGGAATAATAGACTCTTTGAAATCAAAACTACAACTGTTGTGTCTCTTTTCTGCACTTGTGTAGAACAGCCACTTGCCAACCCCCTTGAGGAATGTATATTATTATATTTTTAGAGAGAGGCAGAGATAGATAGATAGATGATAGATAGATAGATAGAGAGATAGAGAGATTCCTTCAACGTGGTAAGGACTAGACTCAAATCTGCGTCACAACCATGCCAAAGCAGCGCACTACCCAAGTGAGCTGTTTCCCCAGCTGGAGGAGTACACACTGAGAAATTGTTTGCTTGCTTTTGGCAATGTATCTTTGGTTACGGGGACCCCCACTGCCACTTGAGGGGGTAGATGCCAAATGAAGCTGTCCTCTGCTCCAAGCCCTGAAAATGAGCTCGAGCTGGGCTGTGAACACAGGGACTCTCTCCACTCTCAGCTCACCCACGCTCATCTTTTCTTGGCTGCATTCTGCCCCCTTCAGTAGGCAGATAATAAAACTCAAGTTTTGAGTCTTAGTCCATGTATTGTTGTGCTTCTAGTTACGTCTAGAACATCCAAAGGGAAGATGGGGCAAGTGGCCAGGCAGGAACCCGCAGTCCAAGGCCCTTGGGCGTGCAACCAGGGATTCCAATTTTCAGAGCCCCTGCTCTGCCCCACTGTGCCATCCAGGGGGTGTTTGAGCCAAGGCCAGGCAGCCAGGAGCAGCTGGGAGACGCAGCAGTGGCCAAACACCACCTAGGGGCTACATTCAGCTCCCTCAATAAACTGCAGCCCCAACCCCCAGCGTGTGTCTGCCGAGCTTGTGGTTTTGTGTGCTGTAAATAAAACCCTGGAAATGGCACGAAGGAGCCTGGCCAGAGGACTCGGGCTGTGCACATTCTGTTCCATGAACCTGCCCATCACAACAGACGGGCTCTGTGGGGTTCTGTGAAGCCTGTCTCCAACTACCAGCTCCTCTCCCAGCCTGGATGCTGGGGGCCAGTGTTGCCATACCCTGCCATGCTTGGTGCAGTCTCCCCACTGGTACTCCAGGCACTGAGCATGAATTAGCAGGACTACGAGGTCTGTGACCGAGAGTGGTCTGACAAGGTCAGCTGAGCAGGCTCCCATAGCCTCCTCTGCCAAAGGACTTCTCAGAGTGTCTGAAACACAGATATGGATTAGTGTGTGTGTGTGTGTGGGTGGGTGGGGGGGTGTTAAGTAGTACTTTCCTAACTTATTTGAATACCACCTGGGGAAAAAAAAAGAATTCTTCTGGGATCTTCCATACCTCTGCAGTGCCATCACTCTGGCATATCAGATGCCAAGGGTCAAGCTCTAGGCCTCATGCTTCACAGTTCAATGCTTGGCCCACAGCTCTGGTATTTGTTTATAATGAGAGAGGGAGAGATAGGGAGGAACAGAACATCACTTAGCTCTGTCTTATGGTGGTGCCGAGGATTGAATTTGGGATGACTGGGGGGTGTGTAAGGTATGCGAGTCTGGTACACAAGCCACTGTTCTGTCTCCACGGCCCCAATTTTTGTACTACGGCGCTGGGGATGGAATCCAGGCTTTGATGCGTGTGTTATATCACTGAGCCACTTCCTCAGACTATTCGATTGATTGATTTGTTTTCCCCAGAGTCCTGCTTGGCTCTGGCTGATGGTGGTGCTGGGGATTGAACCTGGGAGCTCACAGTTTCAGGCATGAGAGCTATTTGCATAACTATTCTGTTGTCTCCTCAGCCCCTTATTTTGTAAGTGAGAGAGCGAGAGAGTAGCAAGGAAAGCACCGTTCTGCTACCCATGGAATTCTATTAAATTTGCATTCATTGCTCTCATGTGGTGCTAGGAATGGAACTCAGAACTTCACATGTGCAAAGCCGGTAGTCCAGCCACTGAACTACCCTACCACCTAGGCCCCAACACCAACTTTCTAAACTGGAAGAACAGCTGCTAGCGCCTGTGTCTGTAACCCGTTTCTTGCTTCTCTACTTCATATCCAGGTTGGGGGATTTTTGCAGGTGCCCCCCGCTAGGGTGGACTCAGTGACAAGCACCTCAGTGCATGTTCCCTCTGACACCCCTTCCCCAGGGTGGCCCCCTTGTGGCTTTCTGGAACATTCTTCCAGGGTCCTTGCCAGTTTTCCAACAAATTCAACCACCCATCTCAGGCTGGTTTTCTGATGAATTTCATCCATACTCCAGTGGGTAGCTTCCTGCCCACCACCATGGCCTGGGGAGACCCCATCCAGGGCTTTCTTTTTTTAATTTCTTTTTTATTTATTTATTTATTTATTTTTGGTGTAGTTTTTTTAATTTAATTTTTTTATTTATAAAAAAGAAACATTGACTAAACCATAGGATAAGAGGGGTACAAATTCACAAAGTTCCCACCACTAGAACTCTGTATCCCATCCCTTCCCCTGATAGCTTTCCTATTCTTTAACCCTCTGGGAGTATGGACCCAAGGTCAGAAAGTGGAAGGTCTGGCTTCTGTAATTGCTTCTCCGCTGAACATGGGCGTTGACAGGTCGATCCATACTCCTAGCCTGTCTTTCTCTTTCCCTAGTGGGGAAGGGCTCTGGGGAAGCAGAGCTCCAGGACACATTGGTGGGGTTGTCTGTCCAGGGAAGTCTGGTCAGCATCATGTTAGCATCTGGAACCTGGTGGTTGAAAAGAGAGTTAACATATAAAGCCAAACACATTGTTGACCAACCATAGACCTAAAGGCTGGAGTAGTGCAGATGAAGAGCTGGGGGGGGGGGGCTCCATGTTGTAGATAGCTAGTAGGCATATTTTAGTTATATTCCTAAGGGCCTGTGGCTATACTAGGTTTTTTTTTTTTCCCGAGCCTGAAATCTGATATGCAGGTGGATGGATCCAAGTTACTGTCTGAGGAGATGATGTCATGGCTGGCAGAAGGACCAGAAAGCTGGATCAGGGAAGAGAGTAGCTCCCAAATATGGGAAAGGTGTATAAGTATTGTTGACTGTAAACCCGGTCGATTTGATGTGATCTGGGGCCCATATTCAGCTTAGGAGCCTATGTGACCTCTGCATCCCTGTAGATCTGAGCTCACATTCTGTGGTCATGAGTAGGAACATTCCAAGCTGCCCCAATATCAGGACCCATCTTCCTCAGGTGTAGCATAGAGTATGTTGTCCAGCCTCCCTTCGGAGGATGGAACATTCTCTACCATTGTTGATCCAAGTTGAGGGCAAGGTCCTATGGGGGCCCACAAAGGGGTGTATTGTGTTGTTTCTGATAGGAATGACTGATAACAATGGAGAGAGGGATTTATTCGTGGTCTAGGCCCATCATGTCTGTTTGGGAATCTCAGGACTCCCTGAATAGGGCCCCAGCATCCAGGGCTTTCTAACCTGCTCACCTAACTCACAATTTCCCGCTAGGTTATTAGTGGTGGGGCCCTGGCCCAGGGCAGCCTGGCAAACTTCGCTGCCATGGGTTGTAGCCAGGCCCTTTCTAGTGAGGGCTGGCTCCCAGTCTTGAGGTGCCCTCTGTCTCCACCCCACTCCAAGAGGATTTCTTCCTTCAGATATGCTCTCTTAGTCCTAAGGTCTCCTAATCTCCCTCGTTCCTTTCTTTTGAAAAGCTATTTTTAATTTTTTAATTTATGTATGCACTTTGGATAGGTACAGAGAGAAATAGAGAGGGAAAGGAGAGCTAGAGAGGGAGAGACCTGCAGTACTGTTTCACTGCTCATGAAGCTTTCCTTTTGCAGATGGGGACTGGGGGCTTGAACTTGTGCCCTTGTGCACTGATGTGTGCACTCAACCAAGTGTGCTACTGCCCACCTCTCCTCCTTTGAAAATCTAAGAGTGAGTTCACATGCTGGGACACTTCAGGCCTGCCAGGGATAGAGTGGTTCTGAGAAGTCACAAATGGTATGCCCCACTGCCATCATTTGAAGTGGATTCCTAGAAGTCACAGATGATGGAGAGGACACCAGACTTTTCAGACTGTCACAGAGCTGTGAAATGGCCTCTCAGCCCAGTGGGGAGCTAAGAGAGGCTTTCTCCCCCACTCCAAGATAGGCGAGCATGCCCTTTGGGATTTTGAATATTTGCGACTTTAAGGCAATCAACGTGGGCTCCTTAAAACTCATGTTGATGGACTGTTTCTATTCAAGCTGGAGGCCCCTGCTGTACAGCTGTTAACTACTTGTGATTCCTAACAGACTGGTAGAAGATTCTGGAGTAGCTCTGAAGACCATTAGCCTTTGTAAATATTCATAAATTTTCTTTCGTTGCAATTAAAGGCCTTTCTAGCAGGGAGAACGTTTCATCAGTAAGAGCATTGAAATGCTCTTTCCTGCTGAACTACTTCAGCTCGTGACTTCATTTTCTTTTCAGGCTTATTGACCTCTGGGAGAAGACTTTGCATACAGGAAGTAGGACCACACCCTCGACTCCCGAGACTATCAGCAGACCCGCTTGGCTCTGACGCCTTTCACTCTAAGCGTGGAGATCCCTAGGACTTACCACTTGCCCTGACAGGTGAGTCTCTAAGCGAGACCCCTAGTTCCGACTCTCCCCATGGAAGTGCATGTGTCCTGATTACAAAGGAGAGACTCAGACTGTCACGGAACCATGTCAGAAACCTAGGTTAACGGGAAATTTGCAATCTAGGAAACAATTGGGTGGGTAGCTATGCTTCTTAGTAACCTCCACAGGTTTTTCATGCCAAAATTCAGAGTAAATCAGGTTGATTTGGGGGGCTCATTTTTCTCATGGATCAGGGCTCAAGCTTTAGAAACCCTGCAGGGTAGAACCCCCAAATAGCCAAGAGACAGCGTGAGAGCACTGATCTCTGCCTCATAGGCCTCTTTGCTGGTTTTGAACTCTATGGTAGATAGTAAATTGCAAACATTAAATATTATGTTGTAGGGCTGGGGAGACAGCATCATGGTTCTGCAAAAGATTTTCGTGCCTGAGGCTCTGAGGTCTCAGGTTCAATTCCCAGCACCACCATCAGCCAGAGCTGAGCAGTGCTCTGGTCTTTCTCTCTGTGTATCTTTCTCTCTGTATCTCCTTTTTATGAAAATAAAGTATAAAAAGTCATATATATGTACTTTTATATATCACACACATATTTGGCATTTTTTTCCCTATGGTCCTGCCTTTAAAAAAAATATTTATTTACTTATTCCCTTTTGTTGCCCTTGTTGTTTTATTGTTGTAGTTATTATTGTCATTGTTGGATAGGACAGAGAGAAATGGAGAGAGGAGGGGAAGACAGAGAGGGGGAGAGAAAGACAGACACCTGCAGACCTGCTTCACCACCTGTGAAGCGACTCCCCTGCAGTTGGGGAGCCGGGGGCTGGAACTGGGATTGTTACACTGGTCTTTGCGCTTTGTGCCACCTGCGCTTAACCCGCTGTGCTACTGCCCGACTTCTGGTCCTGCCTTCTTTTTCTAAGTCACATCTACTACTTCTGAGTGTCCTTCCTCTTTTTTTTTTTTTTTTCCTTTTCCTTCTCCGGGTCGTGATGGAATTGGCGCTCAGAGCCCTCTGGCCATCTTCCCCTAATATTTACCCCTCTGGGTATATGGACTGAAATTCTTTTTGGGGTGCAGAAGGCGGAAGGTCTGGCTTCTGTAATTGTTTCTCTGTTGGACGTACCCATGCAGGCCCGGGTTTGAACCTGGGCCTCATGCACAGCAGGTGTACACTCTGCTGACTAGGTGAGCTCTGGATCTGACTGTAGGTCTTAACTGTTCACCAATGAATGATTGGAGTAGAAAGCTTACCTGCTTACCCTCAGAGACTGTGAAGACCCTGTTGTTCTTTGTCTGTTGATTCCACTGGAGTTTGGAAATCTCTAGAAGCTGTGAGGATGATGTCCATGCTGCAAGAAGAGACAGCAGTCCCAGTAGGCTCAGATGTAACGGCATCTAAAGACGGCAATTACTTCTGATTCTCTGCGCTGCTTCGTCTCCAGTCCCCCATTTACTCTGTCATCTATAACATCGAGCCAAAGCAAGGCTGACAGATACTTTCAATTACCACTCGGGGTCGTGTTTCTTCATTGATCTTTACCCAGAATCTCCCTGCAAATTCAGTCTGGGAGCTTGGCCCCAGAGTCAGGAATGATTGGGATAAAAATCTCTGTGAAGACATGGCCATTCAGCGATGTCATCTCTGTTTCCAATGTCAATTGAGAAGAAGCAATTTAGTAATGGCTTAAACAAGGTCAGAGAGCAAGAGGGCATCCCTACAGAATTAAGAATCATAGGCTTTCCTCTGGAAGTAAGGGAGCGTTGTCGGCGAGTTTAACCAATTCCTATTACTGTGCTTGGATTCTCTCCATACCAGAAAGATCCTGTGTGTCTAGCTCAGTGTAGAATGGTGGATGGGAGTAGATAGCATAATGGTTATGCAAAGAGACTCTCATGCCTAAGACTCCAAAGTCCCAGGTTCAATCCCTTGCGCCAACATAAGCCAGAGCTGAGCAGTGCTCTGGTAAACAAAACAAAACAAAGAGAAATGGGGAGTTGGGTGGTGGCGCAGTGGGTTAAGCGCAGGTGGCGCAAAGCGCAAGGACTGGCATAAGGACCCCAGTTTGAGGCCCCAGCTCCCCACCTGCAGGGGAGTCCCTTCACAGGCGGTGAAGCAGGTCTGCAGGTGTCTATCTTTCTCTCCCCCTCTCTGTCTTCCCCATCTCTCTCCATTTCTCTCTGTCCTATCCAACAACAACAACATCAATAACAACAATTATAATAACTACAATAATAAAAAACCGAGGGCAGCAAAAGGGAATAAATAAATAAATAAAATATAAAAAAAGAAAGAGAGAAATGTGGCTGGTTCTTCAAAAAGGCAGCATGTGAGGCCAGGGTGGGGGACCCTTCTTCTTGGGGGTGCAGATACCCTGGTCCTCCTTGCATAGGTCCCTGCCTTTGTCTTGTGTGATGCCCAGGTTCTTAGAAGCTGGCGTTTTTCTATTTTGTTTTGTTTTGTTTTGTTTTGTTTTACCAGAGCCCTGCTCATCTCTAGGTTGTGGTGGTGTAGGGGACTGAACCTGGGACTTTGGAGCCGCAGGCATGAGAGTCTTTCCATACAGTTGTTATCCTGTTCCCACTGAGTGGTGTTTGTTGTTGCTCTTGCCAGCAACAGGGGAGTTTGGCTGGCCTAACCTTAGTGTGTCCTCCTTTCTACTGAGATAGTGAAAAGCACACACCCCCTCCCCCGCCTGTAGGGAGGCGAGGGTTAGGGGCCTTAGTACACTGTGGGGATTAGTGATCCTCTGGTGGTGGTGTGGTGTTGAAGCCACATGTGGGCCCGCTGTCTGGTGCCACAGAAAGCCAAACGTTGTTGTACCAACTTTTGAGAAAAGAGAAAGTGCTCACTTAATTGCATTTGCCAACCCACAGTGGAGACAGGAGAAGGTCACACCAGTAGCCTCCATTTTCAAGGGGCATTTAGACTGGTGGGAGTCGGGGGAGGGTGGAAAACAGGGAACTGGATTTAGAGGTATGCACAGAGGGGGCCAAAGCACTCAGATCCTCTCAACTGGGTTCTGCTAAAAACTTTCTCCTAGAGCAAAGCCTATAGTAAGTTTTCAATTGTCTTCATGTTTTTTTAGAAGGGAAGGGGTCAGGAACAGGGTGGGTGGGGGTGTGAGTCTCTGACCTTTGTCCTTTTATTTGTCAAACTCAGTTTTCCCATGCTGCTGGCGAAGCACTGACAGATACTATCTTCATTCAACTCAATCCATCAACTTCATGTCACCTTCTCTCCTCCTAGGGCCATGTCAGTCCTATAAGGACTCCTGGCTTCAGAGAGATAACTTTCCTTTGAAGTTGTGAACCTGTGCTCTTGACACATCGGCAGTGTTGTAAACTGACGTTACAACAATTAAAAAGAAAGGATGCCGATGTCCAAGCCCGCCCCCAGAGATCCTGAATTAATTGGCCTGAATTCAGAGGAGACACTGAGGAGCTGAAAAAAACTGCTTGAATCAGTTACCATTTTGGCTCTACCTCTGGCCATGCTCCCAAAGTCTGGAGACTTGCAGGGAAATCTGGGTGTGAGAAGTATGTGACTAGATTGGGCCAAGAGTTTGGGAATGTTAAAATGGTGGTCACAGTGGTCTGGTAATGGAAGTTTCAGAATGAGTCCTTCCAAAGGAAGTTTAGAATCTTTTTAATTTTTTTTCCTCCGGGATTATCACTGGGGCTCAGTGCCTGTGCTATGAATCCACTGCGTCTGGAGGCCATTTTTTCCCCATCAGGACAAAGAGAAATTGAGAGAGAAGATGGGGGTGGGGTTGGGGGGGAGAAAGATAGACATCTGCAGACCTACTTCACTACCTATGAAGTGACCCCCCTGCAGGTGGGGAGCAGGGGGCTCAAACTGAGATCTTTGCACTGGTCCTTGCGCTTTGCACTATGTCCGCTGAACCCGCTGCACTACTGGCCGGCCCCCATTTAGAATCTTTTTAATAACATTTACATATCTCAGTGGATGTTACAGTGAGTAACACTTTGTTAGGTTATGCTGGGTTTTGAAAGGCAGTAAGATAATGCCTTTAGTTTCACTCCCACTGACTCTGAATTTTTGGAAGCTGTATTGAGCTGGTATGTCAAGATGATAAGCTGTGAAATAGTAGGGAAAAGGAATGAAATGTGACAGACAGACAGACAGACATTCACACTCACTAAAGTGTTTATATATGAAAGGCCTAGAGCCAATAACTTCAGAATCCTCTGTGTGCGTGTGATCATAAATGACCAATTCCCTTCAATTTTTAAAAATCTGGTTGGCAGAGAGAAGCCAGTGGATTTTTTAAAAAGCCCTATTATGACATGACAGTAGAAACTGTGGCTAAGGGTTACTTCCATGAGATTCCATTGGACGAATGGCAGGAGAGAGCAGTTCGGCAATACAAAAGATACCACTGAGTGGGGAGAAGGGAAGTATTCGGGTGTCTGGAAGATCTGCGAAGGTATCAGGGAGGGATGGTAATTGTCGTGAGCCTGGGAAGATGCAGAGGTCATTTGGAGGGGGAGGGAGCCACTCTAGGGTGGGGGACATTTCCAAGTCATTACCCAGTCATGCTAAAAAAAAAAAAAAAGGAAACATCTGACACTTTATTTCGGCACACTCTCTGCTGCCCTTTGACCCCCAGACTCGCCATCAACATTTGGGCAACTGCTCCTACCTCTCACTGGGTGAGACCTACACTCTGTACCTCGGTCGGTGGTATAAAGCACTCAAGTCTGGAAAAAACCTCCCCTCTTACTCATTCAATTCCCCAGCTTTATTCCAGACACCACCACTTAGCTTTCTTTCTTTTTTTAAAAATTTTTATTTATAAAACAGAAATATTGAAAAGACCATAGGATAAGAGAGACAGAATTCCACACAATTCCCACCACCAGAGCTCCGTATCTATTCCATCCCCTTCCCTGATAGCTCTCCCATTCTTTAACCCTCTGGGAATATGGACCCAGGGTCATTATGGAGTGCAGAAGGTGGGAGGTCTGGCTTGTGGAATTGCTTCCCTGCTGAACATGGGACCACTTAGTTTCTATAGCCCTCTCCTTTCTGGAACTTTCCTGGCTTCGCCCTCCAACCCATGCTCTCTCACACACCAGCTAGCATTTGTTAGGTGTGGACAAGCCCCAGTGCCGAAGATGGGGCATCTGGGGATGCAACTAACCCCAGTCTGCTGTTAGAGATAGACAGTGTTTTATAGAAGTGCTTTCTGCTGTGCTGCTTCAGTGTCAAAACCGAACTCCTGACTTCCGGAAGCTTCCGATCTCACTATTAGTGCAGATACAAAGGACTGAAGAAAGAAGCTAGGATAGAACTCAAATCTTCACATAAGTAGGATGGACAGAGGTGTCTGAAATGGAGGAAAGAGGGAAAGACATGGCTCACCAAAGACACTTGGGAAGGAAGAGATATTTATAAGGAAAATCTTAGGCACATGCGTTATGCGGTGTAAGTTCCCTACTTATCTTGTGGAGAGCAAACATCTACGTCTACCTCCGGATATAGCTCTGGCAAGAGGTTAATGTCATTGGAGGGCCTGTGGTGGCAGAAGGGAGATTAGCTTTGGAATATGAAGGTGTGTCTGGGGAGGTCCTGATCACGGGAGAAGGCAGAAAGGAAGATGCCTTTGCTTTATTGTGCCCTTCCTCAGGGGCCCTCCCCATCTCCTTCCCACAGTCCTCTGCGTAAGCTAGACTATTTAAAGGTGGCATCTAGAGAGGCTGGATGGTGATGTATCTGGTTAACCACACACACTACATTGTGCAAGGACCGAGGTTCAAGCCCCTGGTCCCCACCTGCAGGGAGAAAGCTTCACAAGTGGTTATGCAGGGCTGTAGGTGTCTCTGTCTCTCTCCCTCTCTCCCCCCCTCTTCCCTCTCAATTTCTGGCTGTGTCTATCCAGTAAATAAAGATAATTTAAAAAAATTTTTAAGGGAGTTGGGCGGTGGCGCAGCGGGTTAAGCGCACGTGGTGCAAATCGCCAGGACCTGCATAAGGATCCCAGTTCGAGCCCCCGGCTCCCCACCTGCAGGAGAGGCGCTTCACAAGTAGTGAAGCAGGACTGCAGGTGTCTGTCTTTCTCTCCCCCTCTCTGTCTTCCCCTCCTCTCTCCATTTCTCTCTGTCCTATCCAACAACAACGACATTAATAACCACAACAATGTTAAACAACAAGGAAAATAAATAAAAAAAACTAAAAAAAAAAAAAGAAAGTCTTTAAAAAAATTTAAATATGGCATCTAGGGTCATGCAGTGAATGATTCAGCATTCCAGGGCTCTCCCGTGTGCACAGGAAGTAAACATGTTCTTAATAAATCTCTCTTCACTTTTCCTCTTACCAATCTGCATCCTGCTTGTCTGATGATTTGTCCAGCCTTGAGGAAGGCAGCGAGAGGGAAGGATGGCTTCCTTAGGGCCCAACAGTCTCTCCAGGAGACGAGCAGCAGCAAATGTGTGATGAATTCTTTGGTACAAATGGATCCTTTATGGTGTCTGAAAAGATGTCTTCATTGCTGCTTGTGACAGAAGGGCAGAGACTAAATTCTGAGCTGGTAACCAGGGGACTTTCTTCCTCTTCCGTTTCCACCTGGCTTTTTCTTCTACTTCCTGTTAGATCTAAATGCGTCTCATTTCAGCCTTGTACGCAGCCTTTATTTCTGGGCCTGCTTTTCACTTCTCTGCCCAGAGATTACATATTACATTTCAGTGGGATGGCAGGGGTACCATTTACATCAAAGAAGCCAAAGCCACCCTCTTTTATTTATTTATTTATTTATTTATTTATTTATTTATTTATTTAATTTTGAACCAGGGCACTGTTTGGTTCTGGCTTATGGTGACGCTGAGGATAGAATCTGGGACCTCCAAGCCTCAGGCATGAAAGTCATTTTGCATAACCATTATGCTGTCTTCCCAGACTATCTTCATGACACTTTTGCATAGAAAAGCAAGTCACACACGTCATGACTTTTCCAACAAGGCAGTGCTTTCAGTAACAAAGACTGGTGTCTAAGGGTTTGGCTAGGCGCACAAGCCAATGAGTATTTCAGGAATTTTGAGAGATCAGAAGCCACTGATAGTTCTGTGGACGCATTCTCAACGTTTGGTGGACTGAGGCTATCCGTGCTTTTCTCTGTTCCTGAGAGCCAGTGGACATTTGGAAGAGGGCTTACTCTGGAACTGAGCTCCGTATTTGAGAGGAATGCTGATCCAGATTTTGCTTCCTCAAGGCGTTGAAATGTGCAGGATGGGGTCCAGGAGGTGGCACAGTGGATAGAGCAGTAGACTCTCAAGCATGAGATCCTGAGTTCAATCCCCGGCAGCACATGGACCGCAGTGATGTCTGGTTCTCTTCTCTTCTCTTCTCTTCTCTTCTCTTCTCTTCTCTTCTCTCTCTCTCTCTCTCTCTCTCTCTCTAACATCTTTCTCATTAATAAATAAATAAAATCTTTAAAATAGAAAGAAATCACATAACAGAATGTGCAGGATGGAAGGAAGCTTAAGCGATGAGGAAGCTGAAAACCCAAGTAGCAACTGCAATTAGCCCATGGCCGAGGTCTTGAGGCCACACTTAATGTCCTGTTCTTCAGATGTTCTGCTGACATTAGGTGGGAGCAAAAGTTGTGTGACAGAGAGAGAGAGAGAGAGAGAGAGAGAAGAGAAGAGAATTTGGTTTTTCATCTGGGAGTACAGAGTAGGTGACTGTAAGAACCTATGAGAGAGTTCATGTTCCATGAAAAAAAAAATCAAGCCAGATTCCATTTTCCATGAAAGAAAATGGGAATGCCTTTACCCTTTCACTGAACATCATGGGCTTTTTATGGCATCTTGCTCTAGTGCACAGCTCTAGGGCTGGAGCCAAAAGGGTACCCAGAACCTGATGCGGCACTTTCTGAACACCAGTTGAGGAAAATGGATACTCAGGCTAAACTGACTTTGGTAGAGACAAAACCAAGCCACTGTAGCTGTACCCTGTGTCAAAACCAATCCCAGGCCAGCAGGATGGCTCACCTGCATAGTCCACTGGCCTGTCATCTATGCCAACCGCCTTTGAGCCTCGTCTCCACTGCACTAGAGGGAGCTTGGTGCTGTGGCAAACTTTCCTCTCATTCTCTGTCTTTCCACCGCCCCATAAGTTCAAAGGTTGAAGACCTACTCCCCCCCCAATATGATGGTATTTGGAGATGGGGCCTTTGTGAGCCCTCATGGTGAGACTAGTGACTGTATTAGGAGAGGAGAAAGAGAGTTCTCCTTTCTTCCTTTCTTTCCTTCTTTCTTTCTTCCTCTCTTTCTTTCAAGATTTTATTTATTTATTCATGAGAAATGATAGGAGAGAGAGAAAGAACCAGACATCACTCTGGTACATGTGCTGCCGGGGACTGAATTCGGGACCTCATGCTTGAAAGTCCAATGCGCTATCTAGTGCACCACCTTCCGGACCACGAGTTCTCTCTCCTTTCTTGTACACAGGCACCAAAAACAAGGACATAGCAAGAACCTGGCCACCTGTGGTCAAGGAGAACTCTCATAAAGAACCAAACCTGTTGGTGTCTTGATTTTGAACTTCCCAGTCTCTTGAGCTACAAGAAAATATATCCCCGTTGTTTAAGTGTTTTGTTATGATGACCTGAGCTAAATAAGATACCTAAATAAGACAGGAGCCAGGAACTTTCCATATGCTGTCTCAGCAAATCCTCCAAGTAATGCTGCAAGCTAAGTACTTCTACCTGACTAAGGAAACAGAAGCAGAGGGATTGACCACCTTGCCTAAAGGTCACACAACTGGACCACGGGACGGTATATATAAAGTGCTTAGTACAGCACTGAGTACCCAGTGTGCACTTATTAAAGAAACTTTATGACTTAAAGTTCATTTTTTTCAGTGTATACTTAGGTCCCTCTTTGTCCCGTGTGTCAAATGTCTCTAGCCTTTATCCCCGAGAACCACATGCCTGGCCTATCTTTCACACTCCACAGCCATCCCTAGACACAGTGACTGTGACCTGTTGTTGAGGTGGTCTGGTGTCGGGCTGCACCGCGGAGAAGAGAGCGGACGTCCAGAGCAAAGGGGTACACAGATCTTTATTATAGGATGGGGGGGAGGTTTGGTTCAGACCACGTGGAGCCAGCCAGCAATGGCCGACCACGGGGGGAGAGCAGGGAGCGAGACCTCAGAGAGGGAGAGCCGAGAGCCCAGAGAGAGCGAGGGGAGGGGTGAGGGGGCTTTTTATTGGGCGACAACCAGGGGTGACGTGTAGGGCCAGGATTGGTTGAAAGGGGGCACTCTAGGATTTAGCGAGGCATAGGAAAACCTGGGGGTGGAGCCAGGATTGGTTGAAAGGGGGCACTCTAGGATTTAGCGGGGCATAGAAAAACCTGGGGGCGGAGACTGCATCAGAATAAGTCCTCAGCAACATCTCCTCCTATCCCTTTATATCTAAATGGACACAGTAAAGAAAAATGGAGCATGCTTAAATGTTTTAGAGGAATGCCATGCTCAGGTGGGAAGATGTAGGACTTTCTGTGGAGGAGGGAAGGCTTAAATGGCTGCCAACCTTGTGAGATTTAAATGTCCTCCTGTGCTCAACCCCTCTTCAGAGAGAGAGACTTACCTGGAGAGACTCATCTCATAGGTTTAAGCGCAGCCTGCTCAACCATCTCTTCACAGTATCTCTACATCTTTTCTATCTTTCTATCTAGTAATTGCATAAGATGTACAAAGTCTATAAAAGACTATCATGGGGCAGAAACCTTTTGGACATAAGCCTAAATGACATAACAAAATAGGAAGGGACACGAAGGGGAGAAGTAAAAGTCAGTGGGGTGTGAAGGGAAGGATTGGTGTGTAAAGGAACATTCCCTGCTTGAGTGGGGAAAAGGGCAAGGGTACATAATGAGGGGGCGGCAGGAGGCATGACCCACCAAACAGAGGGGCTATTTGGCATTGTATAGTCCTCAAGGCAACAGTCTGTAAAGTCTATGAATTACTCAGGATTAGTCTATGAAAAACCAGCAGCGTGAAGGGAAATAAGCTGCTTCAAAATTGTGTAAAATGTATATAGGGTATGTCAGAAAGTCCGATACAAGTCTCAGTCCGAAGTAGATGGCCAGGGGAGGAATTGGCAGGGGATGCAACGCTGCATGAGGGAGGTCAGCCGCTGGAATGTTGCTCTTTTGTAGATAGCTAGCTGGAACTGCCAACACGTAACAAGCAGGTCAGAAGCAGGAACGGTAACCAGGCATGAAGAAAGTTCTGTCCTTGGAATTCGTGTATCAGGTTCTTCAGATCACGTTGAGTGACATCTAGGGTTTCGGGGGGTGTGCCACAGTAGTCGTGCCATCTAGTGAGTGACGTCAGGGTGTGCAGGGGTTCAGATGGTTTTTCCGGGATTCCTGTGAAAGAAACACAAACAATCTGCTTCTCGTGGTTAATTTGAACTGGTAACAAGTTATAGGTTTGTTATAGTTGGTACCTCGATGATTATACTTGGTTTAGAATCTCTTTATGATTTATTAAAAGGTCATCTAATGTGACCTCCTGTAGCAGCCTCTACCGCAGGATCTTGAGACCAATTTTAGCTAAAATATGTATTTTAAACAGACTCAAATTGCTTAGAGAGTTAACGCATATTCGTGACAATGATTTTAACGTTTACAGTGCCAGATTGATGCCAGATCTGTTGTGGATTAATTTCCACAAGATAGTTTACAGGGCACCTTTGGGGGCCCTTCAAAGGTGTCCTGTATATAAAATTTATATAGTTTAGTTTTGGGAATGAATAGTCACGTTGAACATTTAGACTTTTACCTAAATAGTAAGTTACCTTAACTATTAATATTTACCTTGTCTGGTAAAAGTGTAGCTGTAGGGTTACACTTCTGACCGTTAAGTTAGTGTTACCAAACTTGAGACATACCCATAAACATTTAGTTATAACAAACTGGAGGAAAAAGAACTTTTGTTATAAAAACACATTATTTAAAAACAATTTTAAATCTGTCATTAGTCACACAGTTTAAGACTAAACACTTACATATATACCAATACTATATATAAAATTCAAAAGAGGGAGAAAGAAAAAAAATTTTTTGGAATGTTTCTGGACGTCTCCAGAAACTTTGGCTGCGTCCAGCATTTTTATATAAGGCCAATAACCTTTTAGAGTACTCCAAGCAGATGGGTCATGCAGAAAAAAAGAAAAAAAAATTTTGTCATTTAACACACTCATTCACAAAAACAACTGGCCAGTTATAACATAAGACATACAGGGAAAGGGTAGGAGAGAGGTCTCTGTGAGCCAGATTTGCAGGTTCTGCCATGTCGTATTACGGGTCCTGGGATGTATCCTGCATCTGGTCCTCTTGTAGTATTTCTTGTTCTTCAGGAATAACAGCGCCATCCTGCGGGTATTGTCGGACATGGCGGGCAGGAACCCAGACAGGTTTAGAGAAATTTTGAGGGAAAATGCATGCGAAACCCCTTCCCATGGTCAATAATGGGTCAGGCCCTTTCCAAACTTTATCGAGTGGGTCTCTCCATTTCACCTTAATAGATGGGAGGGTAGATGGTGTTTGCCAGTGAAGAATAATAGGGGGTAAGGCTGAGTTATTGTAAATATTAAAGAGATTTAACGTAGTTAAGGCTTTTGCTAGCTGGATATTGGGGGGATATGTTCCTCCTTTATCTTTATTTAGTTGAGCCTTCAGTGTTTGATGGGCCCTTTCGACAATGCCTTGTCCCTGTGGATTGTAGGGAATGCCCGTGGTATGAGTAATATTCCAGAGGGAACAAAAATCTTTAAATTGTTTGCTTGAAAACATAGGTGCATTGTCTATTTTCAAAAGTAATGGGACCCCCATAACGGCAAAACAAGAGAGCATATGGCTTACAAGCTTTTTAGCACTTTCTCCTGTCTGAGCTGTAGCCCACATAAATTTAGAAAAGGTATCAATTGAGACAAACACATATTTTTGTTTGCCAAAGTTTGGTATGTGGGTGACATCAATTTGCCAAATAGCATTAGCTTTTAAACCTCGGGGGTTAACCCCAAGGGTCTGGATAGCAGGTGTCTTTATGAGATTTGCACAAGAAGAGCATGTAGCAAGGATATGTTTTAACTGTGGTGCAGGAACATCAGGGAATCGAGCTTGAAGGCCTTTAAGATTAACATGGGTTAGAGAGTGAAAATTAGCAGGATCAGAGACAGAGACTGGGAAAGTTCCTGTGGAGGCAAGGCGGTCAACTGCGGCATTCCCTTCGGACAGGGAACCAGGAAGAGGGCTGTGGGAACGAAGGTGTTGAATATACAGTGGTTGGGTTCGAGAACAGAGCATAGAGGCGATTTGAATCAAGAGAGGGGAAAGTGGGTTGTCATCAATTTTCACATACGAACGAGCAAGCCATGGAAGTAAGTTAACAGTATACACACTGTCAGAAAAAAGGTTGAAGGATTCTGGTACAGCTTTTAGTGCAAGAAAAACAGCATAAAGTTCTTTGTACTGAGGGGAATTATCAGGAAGCTCAGTAAAGAGAGGTTTAGGAGATTGTTTGTCTGGGTAATATATAAGGGCAGCAGCTCCCCTTTTTCCGCCATCAGTAAAGATTGTAGGAGCAGAGGGAATGGGATCCCGAGAGAAAAGTTTAGGTGCTAGTAGAGGCAGAAGAGGTAAAGAAGCTATCAATTTATTAGAAGGAAAATGGTTATCTATTTGTCCTGGAAACCCCACGAAGCTTATGGCAAAGCGGGAATTATGGCGTATAAGCCACTCTGTATCTGTGAGAGAAAAGGGCAGAATGATTAAATCCGGTTCTTTCCCTAAGACATGCACAGACCTATTTCTCCCTTGGCGAACCATGAATGCTAATGCATCTATCTCAGTGAGGAGTCTTGGAGCTCCTCCTACTGGCGTGTGAAGCCATTCGAGAACCCCATGGTCTTGCCACAGTGCTCCTACTACTGTGGGGGTGGAGTTGAAGATTAGAAGGTTTACTGGAGAGGAGGGGGAGAATCGAACAAGGTGCATGTCCTGGAGGGCCTGGTTAACCCTTTCCAGTGCCAAGGAGGCCTCGGGAGTTAACTTACGTTTTGAAGAGGGCTGTTTGTTTCCTTTAAACAGGTCAAACAGTGGTTGGAGGCAGCTTGTGGGCAGATAGAGATACTGCCTAAGCCAATTTAAATTTCCTAGAAAACTTTGTAAAGAAGCAAGAGTAAGGTTAGAAGGGAAGGTAACATTAGGTTTTAAGGGACGAATTTGCGTTAGAGAAATCTCTGAACCTAGGAAGGATATTGGAGGGATTAGCTGTATCTTCTCAGGGGCTACATTAAGGCCGCTTTTCTTTAATGCAGGAATGAGAAAATCACGTAAGGCATAGAGATCTGTATCTGATTTTCCCCATATTAAAATATCATCTGTATAATGAAAAATATTAAGGCCCTTATGAATATATGGGACAAGGGCAGATTTAACAGCCTCCTGACAAATTGTAGGACTATTGGCCATACCCTGGGGCAGCACCACCCATTCAAATCTGTCAGCGGGGCTGGCATTATTAATAGACGGAACAGAGAAGGCAAAATGTTTACAATCTCGCGGATGCAAGGGGATAGAGAAAAAACAATCTTGTATATCAATAGCTATGATTGGAATTCCCGTGGGAATTGCAGAAGCAAGAGGCAAACCCCTTTGGGGGGAGCCCCAGACCTGCATGGTTTTATTTACTGCACGGAGATCTTGAAGGAGGCGCCATTTTCCCGAGCGCTTTTTAATCACAAAGACAGGAGTATTCCATGGGCTTCGAGAATGACGAATGTGTCCCAAGGACAACTGCTCTCAGACGAGCTCTTTTAAAATTTTTAGCTTATCCCTAGGTAAAGGCCACTGTTCCACCCAGACAGGCTCATTAGAAAGCCAGCTTAAGCGGGGTGTTTGGCTACGAACAGTGGCATTTAGTATTGGGGGTGCTGAATAGACCTGGTATCGCGGGAATGAGTTTTACGCTCTGCAGAGGCGTCTGTGGATATCCTAACATTAAGACATTCCAGAAGATCCCTGCCCAGTAAGTTGGTGCTAATATTAGCTACCAAAGGGCGGAAGTGTCCAGTAGAACCTTCTGGGTCTTCCCACATAAGCGAGTCTCGTGTGCAAAATGCTCTTGTCATCCCTCCTATTCCATGTAAACTGGGTCCAGGGATGAGTTCCCAATCTTGGGGAACCTCTTCTTGCCTTAAAATCGTCTTTGCTGCCCCCGTGTCAATCAAAAATTTAAAAGGAATATTGCCAATCTTTACTGTCATAGAAGGGTGACCTTGTTCTAAAACAGGAGTGGTCCACAAAATCTCAGGCCCCGAATTTGTACCATTCAGGGGCGAACCATCTTTATGAAATTGGGACCAACAATCTCTCTTCCAATGAAACCCCTTACGACATTTTGGACAAACAGTACGTGGTCTCTGGCTCCCTGACTGAAAGCGGGGTTGCTCTGGCTGGAGGCGTGGTTTCCCTGACTGGAGGCGTGGTCGCAACTTATCAGGACATTGGTTACGCCAATGTCCTTGGCGACCGCACTGAAAGCAGGCCCCGTTTTGCTTACGTGGGGCAACTGCATAGACCTGCGTCGTAGCGGGTGTCCCATAATTGCCTGATGTAAGCTCCTGTGTCGCTAGAATCCAATTATCTGGGTGTAGGTGTTTAATATTAAGGCATACCTGACGGAATTGTGGTGTCATGCCTTCCCAGACAATAGAGCGCAGGAGTAGTGTGCGGACGTCAGGATTATAAACCTTTCTCTCTAAGCTTCTCTTCACCCTTGAGATGAAGCTCGCCAATGACTCATCAGAGCCTTGGTGAAAAGAGTTAATGGGAGCTGATGGATCTACATCAGGTGTGGTCACCCTTTCCCATGCTTGTGTTGCACAGATGCGTACCTGTTCAAAATAACCAGTTGGAAACCTGGCTTCTGCCTGCTGAGCTCCAGATTCATAAGCTCCTGCTCCAAACAAAGCATCAGAATTCCATTCTATCTGTTTGTTACTATTTTCCTGCGATTGCCTAGAGCACTCATCGCGGAAACATGCCTGCCACTGAAGATAGAGAGGGTCTGGGAGTGCAGCACGAGCCAGTTCTTTCCAGTCTTGTGGTGTATTTAAATGCTGGTAAAAGCTTCTCAAAACGGACTTGGTCCATGGAGAGTGCATACCGTCCTCCCTGACTGCTTGCCTGAGCGTTCCAAGTTCTTTCGAGGAATATGGCTGCCACGGCTGAGGGTTTTGTTTAGAAGGGGCCAAGTTTACCGGGAATGTGTGGATTTGGTCCGGTGGCAAGGGAGAGGGAGCTACAGAAGTGGAAAGTTCAGTAGAAACTGCTGTAGTGGCTGCAGGGGAGACTAAACGCATATCTACGGGGACGGAGCTCCCGGGGTGGACTGCACATGGTTTAAAATCCTTAAATGCTGAAAAAATATCCTTTAGCTCTCGTATCTCAGCCACTAGATCTCTTAATGGTGATGTATCAGCAGGGGGCGGGGTCAGGGACGAGGAAGCCTCAGGCGGAGCTGAAACGGCGGCAGCAGGGGCCGGGGGCGGGGTCAGGAAAATGGAAGCTGCAGGCGGAGCTGAAACTGGGACAGCAGGGGCAGGGGCAGGGTTCAGGAACGCAGAAGCTGCAGGCAGAGTTGAAACCGCGGAGGCAGGGGCCGTGGGCGAAGCTGAAACCGGGACGGAAGGGGCAGGGTTCAGGAACGCAGGCGGAGCTGAAACCGGGATGGAAGGGGCGGGGTTCAGGAACGCAGGTGCCTCAGGCGGAGCTGAAACGGAAGCTGAAACCGGGACAGAAGGGGCAGGGTTCAGGAACGCAGGCGGAGCTGAAACCTGAAAGGTGGAAGGGGGTGGGGTCAGAGGAGGAGCGTCCGAACACGTGTGCGTGTCTGTGGGAACGGAATTCTTGGGTTTAGCCGCTGATCGCTTAGGATGTCTAAGTCTTAAGCACATGTGATTTAACTCTCGTACCTCAGCCTCAAGGTCACTTATCCTTATGGCATACCACGTTTTACATATCTTGAAAGTGGCGACCACAGTTAAAAAAATCCAAGGGGTAGCGAAAATTAAACCTTTTATGACAGCGGGAATCTGTCCCAGGTCAAGAGATAATGACTGGGACACCTCCTCATAAAACGAGAAATTTCCCATAGTGGAGGGAAACGCGGGGCCACAGAAGTGGGCGGATGCCACTTACCTGTGTCTGGGCGGTTTCGGAGACCTCAGGCCGGGCGTGGTGTGGGTACGGAACACGATGGGCGCCAGATGTTGTTGAGGTGGTCTGGTGTCGGGCTGCACCGCGGAGAAGAGAGCGGACGTCCAGAGCAAAGGGGTACACAGATCTTTATTATAGGATGGGGGGGAGGTTTGGTTCAGACCACGTGGAGCCAGCCAGCAATGGCCGACCACGGGGGGAGAGCAGGGAGCGAGACCTCAGAGAGGGAGAGCCGAGAGCCCAGAGAGAGCGAGGGGAGGGGTGAGGGGGCTTTTTATTGGGCGACAACCAGGGGTGACGTGTAGGGCCAGGATTGGTTGAAAGGGGGCACTCTAGGATTTAGCGAGGCATAGGAAAACCTGGGGGCGGAGCCAGGATTGGTTGAAAGGGGGCACTCTAGGATTTAGCGGGGCATAGAAAAACCTGGGGGCGGAGACTGCATCAGAATAAGTCCTCAGCAACAGTGACCCTTTTGTGACAGCACAAAAACAAGCACAGTTTAGTCAAAGGTGCCCCCTGGCCTGTGCAAGGAGTCTGGTCTCACCACTCCTCGAAGTTTCTCTTTTACAGTCAAAAGCCTCTGAAATAAGAATCAAGGGAATTCCAATCAGGAATCAAATGGTGGACTCGGTGGTGGCACACCCACCACCCACTGACATGTGTTCAAGCCCCAGGTCCCCAACTGCACAAGGGAAGCTTCATGAGTGGTGGAGAAGTACTGCAGGTGTCTCTTCTTCTCTCTATGTCTCTCCCTCCCTCTTTATTCCTCTAGTTATCATGCAAGCACGGCGGCCCCATGGTAACTCTGGCAGCAAGCATACAGCAACAATGAAGACCAATGGTGGACTAGGGATTTCCCTAGAAACTTCTTCCCCAAGATCTGATCCTGGGCACCTTCACTGTAGCTCTGCAGCTCACTAAGGCAGTGTCTGCCGAAGCTCCGAGAAGTCTGGGTAGTCACAGCTGGCAGCTAACCCTCAGGATACCAGGGTAAGAGAGGGTCAGACTGGAAGCTGGGTTCATAATTCAAGGGTCTAGGCATACCTTTGGGTGAGTCAGTCACGGAAATGGCCTTGCACTGGCACAACGGTCAGAGTCGAGGACCTTTGGCTCCAAATCCTATTTTGAGGCACACAGGCAACCCTGAGGGTATGGGGAAATAATGCAGCTTTCCCCCCAACTACTAATCCTCATGGACCCTCCAGGCACTCTGGATTCAAAGGCAGGGGTGAGTAAAACAGAGGGAAGGAGAGAGCAGACGGAAATGGGGGTGGGTGGGTAGGAAGAGAGTGAGACTCAGAAGCCACTGAGGGAGTCGGGCTGTAGCACAGTGGGTTAAGTGCACGTAGCGCAAAGTGCAAGGATCCTAGTTCGAGCCCCTGGCTCCCCACCTGCAAGGGAGTTGCTTCACGGGCGGTGAAGCAGGCCTGCAGGTGTCTATCTTTCTCTCCCTCTCTGTCTTCCCCTCCTCTCTCCATTTCTCTCTGTCCTATCCAACAATGACGACATCAATAACAACAACAGTAATAACTACAACAATAAAACAAGGGCAACAAAAGGGAATAAGTAAATAAATATTAAAAATAGAAGCCTCTGAGAAGCAGAGACAGGATTTCGAAATAAAGCAAAGAGAACCTACAACCAAGAACTCTTTAATTCCTTCCCACTGTCCCTGCCCTACTTTTGAACAAGGAACTGAGGAACTCCAAGTAATGAGAGAGGAGGATTTTCCTAGGCAGCAGTGGCAGAATGTCCAGGGTTAATAAGAAGCACCTTTAACTATTGAATTCTTCTGAGAAATTTTCACAAGTAAATTATTTCCTGGGTAAATTTCAGTTTATCTTTCATGCTAGAGAGATGTCAGCTACTCTTCTAATTAGCATTGCTAAATGGCTTCAGTGAGATGGGGGTAGGCAATGGAATCAAGACTTTCATTTCCTGTCGCTTTTGTACGCGGAGCTGCCTTGGCAATCAACGTCTGCATAGCCTTCATTCTCTCTGTTCTTTGTGTTCTCCCTGACAGTAAGAGATTCTCTTCCCCCATGGAACAAGTGTCATTTTGTTAAAACTGAATGCCTGTCATATATTCCTTGCAACTGATGTGCCTTTTAGCAAAGAGTTCAGATGGTTCACAGTGAAATCCCACAATGCAGCACTCCACTGGAAGCCATTTTTATTTCCTGGGACTACTAGCTGGTTTACACTGAAAAGCTTTAAGCACTCCTCTTTGCTGAGAAGATCGCTCTCAAACTCAGTAGGCTGTAACGTAGGTGATACGGAGAAACAGATTATCTTGTGGGGAACCAAGCTCCCATCTGGAACCTAGTTTGTCTGTCTAACCTGGGGAATTGTGAAATGCTCCGCGAACTGCTCTTGAAGTGTAAGTTGTACACAGAGAATGTGAGGTTGCTGCCTAGGGACTGGCACTTCTCAGAAAGGGTCATGGGTGTACCCATGTACCGACTGAAGGGGTGCATGGGGGTATCTTTTCTATGATCAGGGCCTCCTCCTGGATGTAAGAGCCTCTCCACCATGGCACTGCCGACATTTTGAACCAGACAGTTTGTGGAGGGGGTTGCCCTGTGCACTGCAGACTGTTGAGCCACATCCCCGGTCTCTTCTCACTGCGTGCCAACACCCTTTCTGTGATCTTGACAACCCAGTCAGCAGATACTGCAGAATGACCCCCAGGCGTAGGGGGTTCGCCCGCCCCCCTGTGGAAAACCACGGAGCTAAATGGTTGCTTCTATCACAGGCTTTGAGCGCTTCTCTTCCTGGGGTCGCACAACTCTGGGGAGCCACTAGGGGGCAAGCAGGGATGCTGACGGGAGCAGTTCCTCTCCCTGTTTCTGGAGAGTCTCATGGAGCCTTCCATGAGATCAAATCCTGGGCTTCTAAGTGCTTTAGGGGAGCATCTATAAAACCAGAGCCCTCACCCCAAGAGCTCTGGTATGGGAGATGACTAGTTGGGGTGAGGTCTTTTTCTGCAAGGAAGGATCAGCCTGCCTTCCCCATGTGCTTGGTGTGGTGTTCTTGCACAGGATGGGGAGAGATTGTTGTGCTTGACGTCTCAGAAAGGGAAGACACCATTCAGTTCACTAGGCATCTGTTGGGTTGCCGGAAAAGTCGTGACACAAATTTTGCATAGACAAATATGTCATGACTTCCGACAGCTCAGTATTTCTGGCCTCCTGTTGACTAGGTTCTCCCTTTGTCTGGTTGAGGGGAGCGTTTGGTAGGTGGCTTCAGTGGCAGATGGCACAAGTCGTTTGTCCCTCTGTATCCAGGCCTATGAGTGGCCCCTCCTGCAACCACTCTGGGCTTGACCAGCAAAGCAGCAACTAATTGGTACGGCTCAATCAAGCATAGAAGAAGACCAACAAAAGAAAGGCCTAGTCTGGAAGCCAAAACAGAATGGGGACTGAAAGCTTGGCTGTAGTTTTTTAGGTGGTTTGTTATACAGCACAGAAACACACATGCTTCAGATTTAGTTCCTGCCTTCAGGACCCCAGAGCCTTGGGGACCATCGACTTCCTTCTCAAGAGAATCTGCTTGTGTGATTGGGTCCTTAGAGTCATGCTGGATGACAGTGCCAGTCACTCACATTCAGCCCTGGAATGCTGGTTTAAAGCACGGACCCTGAAACCAAAGTGCTTGGTCCCAAATCTCAGCTTCATCAATGACTCGTGTATGCCTCTGGGCCGATTGTTTAAGCTCTGGGACTCTATTTCCTTAGCTGTGAAAATGGAGTAAAACAATGGTGCCTGCCTTACAGATTTGTTGGAGATAAATATATATATTTCTTTAACTTGATGCCAGGGATAGAGCCCTGTGTCTTGTACATTGGGAACATGTGCTTGAAGCTGGACGTGGGTCTGCTGATTGGTGACAGACAAACAAACAAACAAAAAACAAAAAAGCCAAACCAAACCAAACAAACAAAAAAAACAAACATTGTCATATCAGGTTTTGTACCAAAGGAGAAAATACTTGTTTTGTTGTTCTTGAACTTGGATGCAGGAGTTACTACTCCAGTCAGACTCTTTCCATATTCAGGGAACATTTACCCAAGGAGATGTCAGGGGAGGATAGAGAGCCAGGAGCTGGATTTGGGGGGCAAACAAGGTGGGGGCCAAGGCCCCCAGATAGTCCTGCCTCCTGGACCAAGGCTCCTCAAACTTCGTTCGAGAACCAAGCCCATCACCGATTTTGACTAGTCCGTATTGTTCTGAGTCTCCAATCCTAGTCCTTTTGGTGGAGCATACTGACTGCTGGAGCTGACTTCAAGGTGGCTCAACCATCTCAGGTCGCCTCCTCCCCCAGGGCGACCTCAGACAGCCGCATCCCCTGAGGGCAGATTTTCAGTGTGACCGCGGAACTAACATTCCTATAACAGGACTTGCTACTCTAAGTATTTTCAACCGATCGAAAACAGAATCGGCATTGAAGTGTTCTCTGTCTCTTTGAGAACAATACTTTTCTCTAAACATACTAGTAGTGTATGTTCACCGTGGAAAGTTGGGGTGGGGGGCTAAATAGAGGACAAGTATAAAGAGGAGGACAGTCACCACTTGGATCTTGCACCAGTGTCAGCAAGGAAACACTATGGGGGCAGGCAGTGTGTACCCGGTAGTGTGTACTGGTTACTATGCGCAAGGACCTGGATTTAATCTCCTAGTAACCTAGCTCGAGGGGGAGGTTTCAGCCGCCTTCAGGTCCTGGTGCGCAACGGGATGACCTCACTCTCAGGCAGAAGTTGAAAAAGAAGATCAGAAAAGAAAACAGAAGTAGAACCTGAAATGGAATTGGCATATCTCACCAAAGTAAAAGACTCTGGGGTGGGTGGGTGGGGAGAATACAGGTCCATGAAGGATGATAAATGACATAGTGGGGGTTGTATTGTTAAATGGGAAACTGGGGAATGTTATGCATGAACAAACTATTGTATTCACTGTTGAATGTAAAACATTAATTCCCCAATAAAGAAATTTATAAAAAAAAGAAGCTTAAAAGCCTCTTTTGTTCTTTTTCTTCCCTGTAGGCTGTGAGAGCCTGAGGGCATTTAAACTATAAGTAGGCTTCTTAGCTTAATCACTGACTCCTGACCAAGAGAGAAAGTAGGGTGTGGCAAAGATAATCCAGTGGTTATGCAAAGAGACTTTCATAGACCCTCTGCTAGGCCTCCGAGGTATGGATCTTCTCCTGAGTTTCCTCTTAGTTCTCTGTCCCCTGGTGTCAGCACAGTGCCCCCCCCCCCATGCTCCAGATTCTGAGGGCAGTAGCGATGGAGATACACAGTTGCATTTGTTGAGTCTCACTGGAGTCTTCTCCTCCCTTCAGCCGTCCCCTTGTTGGTGAAACAGACTGGAGTTGGTGTCTCAACTGGTAAACTGCTGGACTATTACCAGCCACTTAGTCTCTCCCTAGGCTCCTCTCTGTCCATGAGCCACATGTGTTTGCACTCACTGGTGGTTTGGTGGGTTCCTGAAGTCGTTCTAGTCCTGTCTTGTTGAGGTGGTCCCTGGTGGTCTCCTTTGGTATTCCTAGTTGACCCAGAAGAGAAGACAACAAGTTGACTTAATTTTAAGGACAAAACAAATGTTGCATTGTGAGATCCTCCCAGAAGTGTTTTAAGGCTGGGATGGAGTTTTTCTTTTTCTTTCTTTTTTCTTTCTTTATTGTTTATAGTTTGTACATGCATAACATTTCTCATTTTTCCACACAACATTTCTCATTTTTCCACACAACAGTCCCCACTAGGTCCTCTGCCATCCTGTTCTAGGACCTGAACTCTGCCCCCTCACCTGCTCCAGAGTCTTTTACTTTGGTGCAATACACCAACTCCAGTCTAAGTTCTGCTTAGTGTTTTCTCTTCTGGTCTTGATTTTCAAGTTCTGCCTATGAATGAGATCATCCCATATTCATCCTTCTGTTTCTGACTTATTTCACTTAACATGATTTCTTCAAGCTCTATCCAAGATGGTCTAAAAACAGTAAAATCACCATTTTTACTCTGAAAATGTCCAATAGTTCTAGTTTATTGGGCTAGAGTTTTTCAAAATAAGATCTTCCTCTACAGGGCTGGGTGGTGGCTCCCTGATCTAGGTACATGTTACCATATACCAGGACCTCAGTTCAGGACCTTCAGGACCAGCAGGAGGGAGATTGCTCAAGTGATGAAGCAGTGCTGCAGGTGTTTCCTTTTCTCTCTCTCTTATTATTATTAATTAATTAATTTATTGGTTAGAGACAGCCAGAAATCAAGAGGGAAGGGAGAGGTAGAGAGGGAGAGAAGCAGAGAAACACCTTCAGCCCTGCTTCACCACTTGTGAAGCTTTCCCCATGCAAATGGGGACCGGGGGCTCAAGCCTAGGTCCTTGTGCACTGCAACATGTGCGATCAACCAGGTGCGCCACCGCCCAGCCCCTCTTTCTCTCTCTCTATTTCTCTTTCTCTCTATCTCTCTTTTCCCTTTGTGTCTCTGTGCCTCTCACTCTCTATGACAGAAACAGAAAAATGTGGTTTCCAGAAATGGTGTTGTGGTGCAGGCATTAAGCCCTATTGATGTAGTTAGTGGCCAAATAAATAAATAAATAACAGAAGGAGACCTCTCTCCAAAAAAATGTTGTTTAAATCTCAGGAGCCTTAACAAGCTCTCTTAGAATTCTGTGTTCGGAGGAAACACACAAAAGCAAACAGACTATGGTGTGTTTACAAATTCACATGCATGTATTTAAGTTTAAGTTCAATTTCTCTCCGTTCTCTGGAGAATCTCAGGGTGAAATTCATTTTAAGAAGACATCGACCAGGCCCCTCAGAGATCAAATTAAATTGAAGAGCGCTACTACAATTTAATTATGTTTTCATCTTTTTTCGGGTTAGTCATCTAATATAGGTTAGAAACCTTATTTTCATATTTCTGTATAGGTCACCTAAATAGTGTGTTCTAAACTTGATTTTTTTTCCATCATGAATAATTTTCCTCCAAAGTTACCCTTTGTATTCTATGAGCATAATAAAGTGTTCATTATATAGAAATAACAAAGGAAAATGGATTCAGTTCTGTGACAGATTGAGCTGTGAAACAGAATTATGTGTCTACTTCATAACTGACCTATTCCTGGACATAAAGTTTTAGAAGAGACTTGACACATTATTATAGCTTGTGTGGGAGGGAGAGAATTGGGGCTCCTGCTGCAGAGAGGAAGAAGTGGTGACCTCAGGCACACTGAGGATTAGAGCTGTCTGGGAACCAGTATGTAGGCCAGCAAGACAGCTCAAGGGCAGTGCACACAACCCTCATGCCTCAGGATCAGGAGGCCCCAGATCCTGTCCCTGGCACCGCATATGGCGAAGCTAAGCAATGCTCTGTTTTCACTCTTTTTCTCCCCCATTGGAAACAAACAAACTTAAAAAAACAAGAACGCATTCCCCTACCTCCCCCGCCGCCCCAGAAAGCCGAACATCCACATTCACTCTCACTCCAGGGGTTTTACTTTGGTGCCCTACTCCAGATTCAGTCAAATCCTGCTTTGAGTTTCCCTTTCTGTTCTTCTTCTTCTTTTTGTTTTTTTATTGGGGAATTAATGTTTTACGTTCAACAGTAAGTACAATAGTTTGTACATGCATAACATTTCCCAGTTTCCCATATAACAATACAACCCCCACTAGGTCCTCTGAATCCTTCCTGGACCTGTATTCTCTCAACCCACCCACCCCAGAGTCTTTTACTTTGGTGCGATATGCCAATTCCATTTCAGGTTCTACTTCTGTTTTCTTTTCTGATCTTGTTTTTCAACGTCTGCCTGAGAGTGAGATCATCCCATATTCAACCTTCTGTTTCTGACTTATTTCACTAAACATGAGTTCTTCAAGCTCCATCCAAGATCGGTGGAAAACGGTGAAGTCACCATTTTTTACAGCTGAGTAGTATCATTGTGTATATATACCACAGCTTGCTGAGCCACTCATCTGTTGTTGTACACCTGGGTTGTTTCCAGGTTTTGGCTATTACAAATTGTGCTGCCAAGAACATATGTGTACACAGATCTTTTTGGATGGATATGTTGGGTTCCCTAGGCTATATCCCCAGGAGAGGAATTGCAGGATCATAGGGTAGGTCCATTTCTAGCCTTCTGAGAGTTCTCCAGACGATTCTCCACAGAGGTTGGACCAATTTACATTCCTACCAGCAGTGTGGGAGGGTTCCTTTGACCCCACACCCTCTCCAGCATTTGCTGCTGTTACCTTTTCTGATGTATGACATTCTCACAGGAGTGAAGTGGTATCTCGTTGTTGTCTTTATTTGCATTTCTCTGACAATCAGAGACTTGGAGAATTTTTTCATGTGTTTCTCGGCCTTTTGGATCTCTTCTGTGGTGAATATTCTGTCCATGTCCTCCCCCCATTTTTGGATGGGGTTATTTGTTGTCTTGTTGTTGAGTTTGGCAAGCTCTTTATATATGTTGGTTATTAAACTCTTATCTGATGTATGGCATGTAAAGATCTTCTCCCATTCTGTGAGGGGTCTCTTGGTTTGGGTAGTGGTTTCTTTTGCTGTGAAGAAGCTTTTTAATTTGATGTAGTCCCATAGGTTTATACTTGCCTTAGTTTTCTTTGTAATTGGATTCATTTCATTGAAGATGTCTTTAAAATGTATGCGGAAAAGAGTTCTGCCAATATTTTCTTCTAAGTATTTGATAGTTTGTGATCTAACATCCAAGTCCTTGATCCACTTGGAATTTACTTTTGTATTTGGTGAAATACAGTGGTTCAGTTTCATTCCTCTGCATGTTTCAACCCATTGTTTCCAACACCATTTGTTGAAGAGACTCTGCTT
The DNA here is from genome assembly GCF_950295315.1 of Erinaceus europaeus. Taxonomy (NCBI): domain Eukaryota; kingdom Metazoa; phylum Chordata; class Mammalia; order Eulipotyphla; family Erinaceidae; genus Erinaceus; species Erinaceus europaeus. The sequence continues at coordinate 120,691,763 of NC_080185.1, forward strand.
TCCCCATTTAATAGTCTGAGCCCCTTTGTCAAAGATTAGATGTCCATAGGTGTGGGGGCTCACTTCTGGGCTCTCAATTCTATTCCACTGGTCAGTGTGTCTATTCATGTTCCAGTACCAAGCAGTTTTGATGACAATGGCCCTATAGTACAATTTGAGATCTGGGAGTGTGATGCCTCCAGTTCTGTTATTTTTTCTCAAGATTGTTTTGGCAATTCTGGGTCTTTTCTGGTTCCAGATAAGCGCTTGTAGCATTTGTTCTATTCTCCTAAAAAAATGTGCTTGGAATCTTGTTGGGGATAGCATTAAATTTGTAGATGGCTCTGGGTAGTATATTCATTTTGATGATGTTAATTCTACCAACCCATGAACATGGAATATCTTTCCACTTCTTTGTGTCTTTTTCAATTTCCTTGAGTAGTGACTCATAATTTTCAGTATACAAGTCTTTCACTTCTTTGGTTAGGTTTACTCCTAGATATTTTATTGTTTTAGTTGCTATAGTAAAAGGAATTGATTTCTGGATTTCAATTTCTTCTAGCTTAATGTTTGCATAGAGGAATGCCACTGACTTTTGAATGTTAATTTTGTAGCCTGACATCTTACTGTATTGCCCGATGATTTCCAAAAGCTTCTTGCTGGATTCCTTAGGTTTTTCTGTGTATACTATCATGTCATCTGCAAATAGGGAGAGTTTGACTTCTTCTCTTCCAATCTGTATCCCTTTAATTCCTTGCTCCTGCCTGATTGCTATGGCAAGAACTTCCAACGCTATGTTGAATAGTAATGGAGATAGTGGGCATCCCTGTCTAGTACCTGATCTGAGGGGAAATGCTTCCAGTTTTTCACCATTGAGTATGATGTTGGCTGTAAGTTTGCTATATAGAGACTCCACTATCTTCAGGAATTTTCCATCTATTCCCATTTTTTGTAGTGTTTTGATCATAAAGGCATGTTGTATTTTGTCAAAGGCTTTCTCTGCATCTATTGATATGACCATGTGGTTTTTGGTCTTGCTTTTGTTGATGTGGTGGATCACATTGATTGATTTATGTATATTAAACCAATCTTGCATGCCTGGGATAAACCACACTTGGTCATGATGAACAATCTTTTTAATATACTGCTGTATCCGGTTGGCTAGAATTTTGTTCAGTATTTTAGCATCTATGTTCATCGGAGATATTGGTCTGTAGTTTTCTTTTTTGGTTGTGTCCCTGTCTGCTTTTGGTATCAGGGTGATGTTGGCTTTATAGAAGCTGGCAGGGAGTATTCCAGTGTCTTCAATCTTCTGGAAGACTTTTAAAAGTAGAGGTATTAGTTCTTCTTTGAAGGTTTTGAAGAATTCATTTGTAAAACCATCTGGTCCAGGATTTTTATTTTTGGGGAAATTTTTGATAACTGTTTCAATTTCACTAGCTGTGATGGGCCTGTTCATGTTATCCACTTCCTCTTTACTTAGTTTTGGAAGTTGGTAAGTATCTAGGAAATCGTCCATTTCTTCCAGGTTCTCTAGCTTGGTGACATATAGTTGTTCATAGAAGCCTTGCATGATATGCTGAATTTCTGCGGTGTCTGTTGTGATATCTCCTCTTTCATTTAGTATCCAATTTATTTGGGTCTTCTCCTTTTTTTGTTTTGTGAGTCTGGCTAAAGGTTTGTCGATTTTGTTCACTCTTTCAAAGAACCAACATTTACTTTCATTGATCTTTTGTATGGTTTTCTTATTCTCAATGTTATTTATTTCTGCCCTAACTTTAGTGATTTCTGTCCTCCTGGTTCCTTTAGGGCTCCTTTGTTCTTTTTCTTCTAGGTCTTTAAGATGTGCAATCAGGCTGTTTATTTGTGCTTTTTTTGTTTCCTAATGTGTGCTTGTATAGCTATGAACTTCCCTCTCAGTACTGCCTTAGCTGTGTCCCAAATATTTTGATAGCTTGTGTCTTCATTTTCATTGAAGTCTCGAAACATTTTGATTTCTTCCTTTATTTCCTCTTTGACCCAGAGGTTGTTAAGAAGTGTACTGTTGAGCTTCCACATTTTGGGACTATTACCAATCTTTTGTTGATTGTTAAGTGTTAGTTTAGTTCCACTGTGGTCTGAGAAGTTGCTTGGGATGATTTCAATGCTCTTGAATTTGCTGATGCTGTCTTTGTGGCCTAACATATGGTCTGTCCTTTAGAATGACCCATGTGGACTTGAGTACAATATGTATTTCAGTTTCTTGGGATGAATGACTCTGAAAATGTCCAATAGTTCTAGTATATCTATCTCTTCATTTAGCTCCCTCATGTCTTTATTGATTTTCTGCCTGGATGATCTGTCAAATTGAGAAAGTGAGGTGTTGAAGTCCCCTACCTTGAAAAATTCATGTTATGTGAAATAAGTCAGAAACAGAAGGATGAATATGGGATGATTTCACTCTCAGGCAGACGTTGAAAAAAAAAAGATCAGAAACGAAAACACAAGTAGAACCTGAAATGTAATTGGCATATTGCACCAAAGTAAAAGACTCTGGGGTGGGTGGATGGGGAGAATACAGCTCCAGGAAGGATTCAGAGGACTTAGTGGGGGTTGTATTGTTAAATGGGAAACTGGGGAATGTTATGCATGTACAAACTATTGTATTTACTGTTGAATGTAAAGCATTAATTCCCCAATAAAGAAATAAATTAAAAAAATAAGTAGGCTTCTTAACTTAATCACTGACTTCTAACCAAGAGATAGGGCAGGGTGTGGCAGAGATAGTCCGGTGGTTATGCAAAGAGACTTTAACAGCCCCACAGCTATGCCACCGAGGTATAGGTCTTCTCCTGAGTTTCCTGGTTAGATCTCTGTTCCCCGGTGTCCCTCCCTGCCGCTGCTCCAGATTCTGAGGACAGTAGCAATGGAGACTCAGAGTTGCACTTGGTGAGTCTCCGGGGAGTCCTCTCCTCCCTTCAGCTGTCCCCTTGTTGGTGGGACAGACTGGAAGGTGGTGTCTCAACTGATAAACCGCCGGACTGTTACCAGCCACTTAGTCTCTCCCTAGGCTCCTCTCTGTCACCAGCCGCGTGTGTTTGCACTCACCGGTGATTTGGTGGGTTCCTGTAGTCGTTCTAGTCCTTTCTTGTTGCGGTCCCAGATGGTCTCCTTTGGTATTCCTAGTTGATCAGGGAGAGGAGAGCAGAGGAGAGAAACAGATCTGCTGCTGCTCATAGCCCTGCCTCCGGAAGTCAAGACCCTTTCTGTTCTTCTTTCTCAACTTCTGTTGATGAGTAGGATCATCTCATACTCATCTTTATCTTTCTGACTTAGCTCACTTAACATTCTGACTTAGCTCACTAGCATGATGCCGACCAGACTTCCCTGGACAGACAACCCCACCAATGTGTCCTGGAGCCCCGCTTCCCCAGAGCCCCACTCCACTAGGGAAAGAGAGAGACAGGCTGGGAGTATGGATCGACCTGCCAATGCCCATGTTCAGCGGGGAAGCAATGACAGAAGCCAGACCTTCCACCTTCTGCATCCCACAATGCCCCTGGGTCCATACTCCCAGAAGGATAAAGACTAGGAAAGCTATCAGGGGAGGGGATGGGATACAGAGTTCTGGCGGTGGGAATTGTGTGGAGTTGTACCCCTCTTATCCTATGGTTTTGTCAGTGTTTCCTTTTTATAAAAAAAAAACAAAAAACGGGAGTCGGGCTGTAGTGCAGCGGGTTAAGCGCAGGTGGCGCAAAGCACAAGGACCGGCATAAGGATCCTGGTTCGAACCCCGGCTCCCCACCTGCAGGGGAGTCGCTTCACAGGCGGTGAAGCAGGTCTGCAGGTGTCTATCTTTCTCTCCTCCTCTCTGTCTTCCCCTCCTCTCTCCATTTCTCTCTGTCCTATCCAACAACGACAACAACAATAATAACTACAACAATAAAACAACAAGGGCAACAAAAGGGAATAAATAAAATAAATATTAAAAAAAAACAACAAGAATCAAGGCTGGCACAATCCCAGGACGGTGCCTGCTTTGCCATGCATGTGACCACCTTTGAACCCACCTCCCCTGCACTGGGGAAGCTTTGATGCTGAGATGCCTTTTCCTCTCTCCTCCAATCTCTCTCTGTCTGAACAAGCTGGGCCTGAATGGAGCAGTGCAGCTTTGGTTATGACCAAAGTAATAAGAATAAATAATAATAATACATATTAAAAGGAAAGAAGGGGGTATGAGGTCTCAAATTCTAACCATGGGCCCACCTACACCAAAGCGCTGCACTCTCGTGTTCTCTATCTGCGAAGTGAATTCATTAAAAAAGAGGCATACATTTATGTCACAAACCCGGTCCTGTTGTCTCAATGGCATTGCTCCGCGGAGAACACAGTGACGTGTGACTGTACTTATATTTCAGGTCCTCTTTGCCTGCCTGACGTCTGCGCCTTGGGAACTTAGCGTTTCCCATGTAGTACACTTATTCCCACGTTCATCCCCAAGACAACGGAGTTCTTGGTGGTCCTGCCTGGCCTTACTTGGATTGCACTTGGATTCATTCCTTTCACGTTTATCTCTGGACATGGCAAGAGCGGTTGCGCCCCTGGCTGATCACACTCATTCCCATGCACGAGGACCTGGGTTTGAGCCTCCCACTCCCCGCATGCAGGGGGAATGCTTCATAAGCAGTGAGGCAGGCCTGCAGGTGTCTCTGTTTCTCTCTACCTCCCTCTACCTCCTCGGCTTCTCTCTGTCTCTATCCAAAATCAATTAATTAATTGATCTTTTAAAACAAATATTTAAAAAAGAAAGAAGAAGGCCTCTCAGAACACTAGCTACACCACACCTGCCTGTGTGTTGAGTAGATGAATACTCACTAGCCTTTTTTTTCTCATATTAATTAAATGGTGATTTGTGAGACTGTAAGTTAATAGGAGTGTATATTAACCCCATTCCCACCACCAAAGTTCTGTGTCCCTCCCTCTCCCCACCCCAGTGAAGCTGAACATCTACCCTCCCCCCCAGAGATTTTGACTTTGGTGCCCTACTCCAAACTCAGTCCGATTCTGCTTTGAGTTTCCCTTTCTGTTCTTCTTTCTCAACTTCTGTTTATGAGTGGGATCATCCCATAATGGTTATGCAAATTATTTTCATGCCTGAGGCTCTGAGCTCTTAGGTCAAATTTCTAGTACCACTGAAAGCCAGAGCTGAGCAGTGCTCTGGTCAAAAAATAAAATGAAATAAAAATTAAAAACTAGTAACCATAATAAACAATCATTAAATCAAAAAGAGGAAGCTGGTAGACATGCTGAGTTCAGAGTGTCATGTCTATTTTAGAGCAGACTTGAACTTGGACGCAAGCTCCATTTATCTGCTGAATCGTATAAGGCCTCTGGACACTGGCCTGCGAGTAGCGGTGTTGAGAACTCAGATCCGGTATTCCATCACAGGTGTTTCTCTTTCTATCAATGCACAATTTCTGGGGTGAATAGTTGAAGGTCCCTTTGGAAAAGACTAGGAGGCAGAGTGCCAATAAAAGTTCATGAAGGGGAGTCCAGCGGTAGCACAGCGGGTTAAGCGCAGGTGACGCAAAGGATGCAAAGCGCAAGGACGGGGGCGTAAGGATCCCTGTACGAACCCCCGGCTCCCCACCTGCAGGCGGTGAAGCAGGTCCGCAGGTGTCTGTCTTTCTCTTCCCTTCTCTGTCTTCCCTCCTCTCTCCATTTCTCTCTGTCCTGTTCAGCAACGACGACAACAATAAGAACTACAACAATAAAAAAACAAGGGAAACAAAAGGAAATACATAAATAAATAAATAGTTTTTTAAAAAAAAAGTTCATGAAGCAATTTAGGGCCCTGGAGACTTGGGCAAGGCCACCCTAGCGAGGTGACAGTCTTCAAATGAGGCTGCCTCACCAGACACAGCAGGAAGGGTGGCTTGAGCTGAAAAACCACAGTCCAGTGGAATTTGGGTGTTTGAATTCTTAATACCCTTCCACGTGCTAAGATCGACCCAGTCTGGAAAAGAAAAATTTCCCATGAGTGGTCATCCCACTTCTGGTTATCTTGTCCATCTCCAAAACTCTCTCCCTTTACACTGTCTGAACTGGAAGACGCTTTGAAGAGGGTTAAACCGGGAACAGCTGTTGGCTGTGATAACATCACCCCAGAACTCATTCTTAACCTGGGTCCCGCGGCAAAGAAGTGGCTCACTTCATTCCTGTCCCACATCTTGGAATCTGAGTCTATGCCCAAAGTTTGGCGTCGTGCGAAGATTATAGCGGTTTTGAAACCAAAGAAAGACCCAACACTGGCCGCCAGCTATAGATCAATTTCTCTCCTCTCCGTGTGTTACAAACTCCTTGAGAGGCTGCTTCTGTCACGTATTTCTCCTCTTACAGAGAAATTCCTACCACCCGCCCAAGCTGGTTTCCGCCCAGGAAGATCTACCTGCGAACAAGTCCTGGCCCTCTCAACTTACATTGAAAATGGATTCCAGAAGAATTTAAAGACAGGCGCTGTCTTTGTTGATCTCACAGCAGCCTATGACACGGTCTGGCACCGTGGTCTCCTAGTCAAGATCTCAAGATGCCTGCCTCCATGGGTGGCCAACACTATATCGTTTCTTCTCCAAAACAGAAGATTCCGGGTGCATCTGGGTGACAAGTCTAGTAGATGGAGACTTGTCTCAAGTGGCCTCCCCCAGGGCTCTGTTCTGGCTCCTACGCTATTTAATATTTACATCAATGACCTCCCAGAAACTTCTTCAAGGAAGTTCATCTACGCCGATGACATCTGCTGTGCCACTCAGGCATCCAAGTTCGACATCCTGGAGGAAACACTCACGAAAGACATGTCTCTGATATCTGATTACTGTAAAAAATGGCGACTAATCCCTAGCACTGCAAAAACGGTATCATCTGTTTTCCATCTACACCATGCCTCGGCCTCGCGTGAGCTTAATGTGCAGCTTGGCGATACGAGAATCCGGCACGAAGCCCAGCCAGTCTATCTTGGCGTTACTCTCGATCGCACTCTGTCATTTCACGAACATCTCATAAAAACTGCAGCAAAGGTGGGCGCGAGGAATAACATCATTGCAAGACTGGCCAGCTCCTCATGGGGCGCGAGCGCTTCCACACTACGATCATCATCTCTGGCGTTATGCTATTCCACTGCAGAATACTGTGCCCCAGTATGGTTCCGTAGCCCCCATGTCCACTTGGTCGATTCCAAATTATATTCCTCCATGAGGATCATTTCTGGAACCATCCGTTCCACCCTGGTTCCATGGCTGCCAGTTCTTAGCAACATCGCCCCGCCAGATATTCGTCGGGATGCGGCATCATCTAAGTTCATTTCCCACGTCTACGCTCGACCGGACCTACCAATATACGCGGATATCTTCGCCCACCCTGTCCAACGCTTGACATCTCATCACCCAATCTGGTCCCCTACGCCTACACTGAACTTCTCTGTCCCAGTCTCTTGGAAACAGAGTTGGCAGTCAGCTGAGGTCAAGAACAAACACCTCATCGCAGACCCCTGCAAGCGTCAACCCGGCTTTGACCTAGCACGTTATGACTGGGCCCTCCTCAATCGCTATCGAACAGGCCATGGCCGGTGCGCCGCTATGTTCCATTGCTGGGGAGCCAGAGACGACCCGAACTGCCCCTGCGGCTCCAGACAGACTATGACCCACATAGTCAATGACTGCCACCTCTCTAGATTCAAAGGAGGTCTCGAAACTTTACATCAGGCTCAACCTGACGCTGTTGACTGGCTACAGAAGAAGGGCAAATGCTAGAAGAAGAAGTAATCCCATTACAATTCTCCAGGTAAGCTCTTTCTTTACGGGTGTCCCAACTTCCATACAAGGGATGCAAGGAGGCTGTGATTCCATTGACTTCATTATAGATGAATTAAGTCTAGAAAGGCACCTTGTCAAATTGGGGTTTTGATGGGTAGATTAGCACAGCTGCTACAAAAAAAAGAAAGAAAGAAAAGAAAGGAAAAGAAAAGAAAAGAAGAAATCCCTGTGACCAGGGATTAGGGGCTGGTATGTCTTTCAGTTTCCTGGCGTTTAGCTGACTCACTCTTGAGTCCTAATTTCTCATGCTGTTATAATGGCATTGCCCACATGCTCCACTAAGGCCTGCAGGTGGGGACTCGGGGCTAGAACCCAGGTCCTTGTGTATGGTCACGTGTGTGTGCTTTACCAGATGTTCCACTACAGGATACTGGACCATGCGTTTCTGGGATTTTGGTAACCATTCAAATACCCAGAGCTTTGGGAGTTGGGTGGTAGTGCAGTGGTTAAGTGCACGTGGCGCGAAGCGCAAGGACCGACCGGCATTAAGGGTCCTGGTTCAAGCCCAGCTCCCCATCTGCAGAGAAGTCCCTTCACAGGTGGTGAAGCAGGTCTGCAGGTGTCAAAACAAACAAACAAACAAACAAATAAAAAACACACAAATCCCCAGAGCTTTAAAAATGTTTCTTAAGCAAATGGACAGTTACAGTTTTCTTTTAAAGGAAACTTTTTTTTTTTTTTTTAAATCTGCTTGATAGAAGTTTTCAATGAAGCTACTGTGCTCAGCCAGGCTGCTGGAAGCTGATTTTTCTCACTGCATCCATTGTGCCAACCAGATCTCCATCTCAACATACGCTGTTCTTGTAAAAATTCATCTTGACTGTCAGGGTAATCAAAATGGTTTTAAAAGCTTTCCCTGAATATTGAATTGAAATCAAATAAAGCACGATCAAATGTCAGGCTCTATGGAAGGAAGATATCTACCAACCAGATATGAACAGCTTCTGTTTTTTAAAAAATATTTTTACAGCCAATTTTATTAAATTCTTTACTTTGATATAATTTCAGAGTAACTCTTCTTGACGTATACAATTTCAGAGTAAATGAAGTGGATTCTCCCTCCTAGATGAGATTTGGGACGGCACAGTTAAACACACAAAATGCGCTGCCGTTTTTCATCCACTTACCTGGAAACGCTGCGCTTTATGGTGTGTGGTGGTGTTTTGATGTCCCTGCACCGCGTAGGCAGAGAAATACAGTGATGGCTACCCTATCATCTTTTACAAGTTAGACACACCTGCTCGGCAGTTCTGAAACCCACAACGAAGCTACAGATGCCAGAAAGCTTCATGGTCTTCCTCTGCTATTACGGATTAGTGTTGCAAAAAAGTGTCTGTTTTCAAAACATGGCTTAGCTTAGTCAGAGTTAAAAAAAAAAAAAAAAAAAAAAGAAAACGACCCAAGTAATCTAAGGCTAGATGGTTGCTGCTGTCCGAGTCTGGTGCTCTTGGAAAGCAGGGGCAAGGCATGTTTAATTTGACATGTATCAATAGTCTGTTTTGAGCTGAGGACAAGTGAGACCCTGTGGACTCCTGAGTAATTTTTACCACTCTCCTAGCTATCTCGAAAGATGAAAATTGAGGGGTGGGAGATAGCTCACATGTCCCGATGTGCATGAGGGCTTGGGTTTGAGCCTTGGCACCACATGCTTTGTATCGGGGGAATGCCATGGATGATGCAGTCTTGTTGTGGTCTCTCGCCTCTTTCTCTGACTCAGAACAATAATGAAAGGGAAACTAGGCCAGGGAGACTGTCTGATCATATTGCACACGCACAAGGCTCTGGGTTCCCTCCCAGGCACTGCATTAAAAAAATAATAGCAAAATAAGGGGGCCAGGAAGTGGTGCACCTGGTAAAGTGTGCACACATTACAGTGCACAAGGACCCGGGTTCAAGCCCCTGGTCTGCATTTGTAGGGGGAAAGCTTCACAGGCGGTGTAGCAGATTTGCAGGTCTCTCTGTCTGTCTATCATCCCTCCCCATTTAATTTCTTTCTGTCCTACCAAATGTAAAATAAAAAGTAAATAAAAACAAAACATAGGCACAAATTTTTTTAAAATAGGGAACTCACCCAGAATTAATTTTTTTATCAGAAATGACCTTTTTTTTGTTTTTAAATAATTTTTTAAAATTTTTTATTTAAGAAAGGATTAGTGAACAAAAGCATAAGGTAGGAGGGGTACAACTCCACACAATTCCCACCACCCAATCCCCATAACCCACCCCCTCCCATGGTAGCTTTCCCATTCTCTATCCCTCTGGGAGCATGGACCCAGGGTCGTTGAGGGTTGCAGAAGGTAGAAGGTCTGGCTTCTGTAATTGCTTCCCCGCTGAACATGGGCGTTGACTGGTCGGTCCATACCCCCAGTCTGCCTCTCTCTTTCCCTAGTAGGGTGTGACTCTGGGGAAGCTGAGCTCCAGGACACATTGGTGGGGTCTTCAATCTAGGGAAGCCTAGCCAGCATCCTGGTGGCATCTGGAACCTGGTGATTGAAAAGAGAGTTAACATATGAAGCCAAACAATTTGTTGAGCAATCTTGGATCCCAAGCTTGGAATAGTGGAGAGGAAGTGTTAGGGAGGTACTCACTGCAAACTCTAGTGTAGTCCTGCTTTCAGGTATATATTTTGCAGTAGTTTATGGATACGTGTGCACATAAGCTCTCTCTCACAGAAACTGGTGTATATCTAGGTTATGGGACTTTGTTAGAAAGTGAACTACCTGAGATGAAATTAGAGTGTACTATTAAAGGAAAGGTCTCACCCGAGTAATGAAGCTGAAGGGTTGTCATTCCACATGTGAAGTCTCTGGATACATTCTGAGGTGAAGCATGTTGAGGTAGCAATCGTTGCTTTGGTTAGGTTGTGATCGGCGGATGCAATGTTATTTGGTTTGGATTGGGAGATGCATACGGGAAAGTGGGCCCTATCCAAGGGTTCCAGGACTGGGGGAAGTAGGGGCTCTATAGTGAAGATGTGAGGTTCCTGCTGAGAAATGACCTTTTTATCCTAGAAACCTATTTGCCAGGGAAACATCCAATTGCACAGCATCTGGTCTGCGCCATGTGGATCCCCCTCTCCCTGTGAATGGTATGACTCTCTACCTCTCTCCATGAAGCCCTAGCCCCCATTATAGTCCTTGGACCAGGATATGTACACTCATTTCACTCACTGACCATGGAATCTACAATTGTGTGTGTGTGTGTGTGTGTGTGTGTGTGTGCATGCACACTTAAATGCATTATTTTTCTCCTGCTAATCTGCCTTATGTTAGTTTGATTACCTGACCAACCCAAGAACACAAAACACCAGGGGTGAATTTCCCCTCTTCCCAGACACAACCAATAACCTTTTGTGGAGCAGCACTTTATAGGATGTTAACTCTAGAAGAACCTGCCTTACCTGATCACTCTGACATAGGGAGACCCTTAGGGAAAAGCTATTTGGTTGACTCCACAATTTCCAGGATCCAGGTTTTGCAGTCATTCCTTCTCACTAATTATCTTCATGAATTGCTCACTGTGCTAGTCATGGGCAGGGTAATTAAGCTCAAGCACATATCAATGAATAGATTGTAGAGGAGGATCAATCAATTGGAATGAGAGTGGAAGCTAGACTGGGGGAAAAAGGGGAGCTAGATGAAGTCACAGGGTGATCGAAATTTTCCATTACCATTTTATATGACCAATATCTGTTAGTAGCTTCCTTCTCAATTTCCGGAATTTTTTTTTTCTTGCTTGGTAACTAGCAAAAGCTCCTCCTTCCCACTCCCATTTTCAATGATGGACCGTAATTATCTGTCTCTCAACTCTGGATTCAACTTTCCTTTTTAAAAAAATATTATTTATTGAGTATAGACAGAGATAAAATTGAGGGGAGAGAGAGGGGAGAGAGAGAGAGAGAGAGAGAGAGAGAGAGAGAGAGAGAGAGAGAGCTACAGCACTGTTTTAGTGCTCATGGAGCTTTTCTCTTGCAGGTAGGGACTGGGGACTTGAACCCAGGTTTGTCAGCATTATAACATGTGCACTCAACCTGGTGCCCTACTGTCCAGCTCCTGCATCCTCCCTGATATGCCTCATCTATGTCATATGTCTCACTCTGCTATGGTAAATTCTGCTCTGAAAGCCAAATGTCCAGTGGCTTCACTAATTAATAAAGATCAATAAGGGAACATTCTCCCCAGAGACAATGCCACAACCCTAGTGACTCCAAAGGAACTTAGTAGATGGGGCCTTTCACCAGCAAGCACACTCGTGGTTATCTGCTAGTGGTCTTGCCAAATTCCCACTCCCAGTTCAGAACAACCAGTAAATGGTCCTTGCCCAATTTCCGCTACAGTTTGTGGCAGGAATAGCACATGAACCTTTAGCTGCAATTGTCTTCCTTTGGAGAAGAGAGCAATAGATTCACATATGTTAGCACTGGGTCAGAGGGGCAAAGAAACAGCCTCAAAATGGCACAGCTACTCCTATCAAGAGATAGAGTTGGGGCTGGGGAGTTAGCATAAGGATTATGCAAAAGATTCTCATGACTGAGGCTCTGAGGCTCTGAGGTCCCAGGTTCAATCCCCAGAACCATCATAAGTACTCAAGGCTAAGCAGTGCTCTGGTGTAAAAGTGAAAAGAGAAAGGGAGAGAGAGCATGAGAGAGTGCGCGCACGCGAGAGAGAAAGAATTAGAACAATTTTCCTGTCCTTAAAATCAGGACAGACCCTAGAACTTTCTTTGACCGAAGGGGTGTGGTCGAAGGGAGCATTATGCCTAGACATCACGAGGCCACACACAGCCTTTGTTTTTGTTTGTCTTGGGACTCTGTAGCCATGGTGTGAAGGAACCCTGCAACCTGCCAAACACAAAATGTACGAGTGACACCAGCTGCGGTCGCCCAGCCACCAGCTTAGCTGCCTGCCAGCTGACTGTGGGCACACACAGGCATCCAGCAGGGATCAGCTGAGCCAGCCCCTCTCAAAGAGCAAGCAGCCAACTCTTAGCACCACAAGCCAAATGAGGGGCAGTTGTTGGAAACCACCAGATTCCGGAGTGGTTGGGCATAGGGCAAGTGCTGGTTGAGCTGTGGTTTTCATCCTATTTTAAGATGAGGATGATGACATGAATCCGTCAGTAGAATAGAATATGGCCTATAAAATCTGGTTTTCTTGTTCAAAGAGGAGATTTCAGTTAATTAAAAAAGGGTATGATGGGACCAGGGGAGATGAGTAAATGTGCTAGTCCACAGGACACACAGATACACATGCTTGAGGCCTCAGAAGCTCCAGGTTCAGCCCCCAGTAGCTGACACAGACCAGAGCTGAGCTGTGGTCTGGTCTCTTGTTTCACAAACGCAAATCATTGAATGTACTCTGTTAGGTTTAAGTCGCATGTCTCAGAGGGTAGAATGTTTACAGTCATTGTGTTTTGTGGTCAGGGAGGTGGCTCAATGATAGAGTACAGGACTTGCATGCAAAGAGATCTCGAGTTTGATGTCAGGCGCCACATATAAGAGCATGCTCTGATACTTCTCTCTCTCTCTCTCTTTTATTTATGAGAAATATAGGAGGAGAGAGAAAGAGCCAGACATCACTCTGGCACATGTGCTGCCGGGAATCGAACTTGAGATTCCAAAGCCTTATCACTGCGCCACCTCCTGAACCACAGATTATTCTCTCATGTTGATAAAAATATAAATTAAAATACAAAATATGAATTAATATTTGAAAATATATTTATTAATGAGAGAGGTAGAGAGAGAGAAGGAGAGGGAGAGAGAGAGAGAGAGAGAGAGAAAGAGAGAGAGAGAGAAGGAAATAACCAGAGTATCACTTTGGCATTCAATGCAGAGGATCAGACTCAAGACCTCACGATTTTAAAGGCTTTATGCTCCAGTCACTGCACAGCCCCCTGGTTTACTGAATTCATAAATCTAGATAAAGAAAATCAAATTAAACAAAGGAAAGGAAAAAGATCTGATGATAGAGGTATATAAAAGTACCCAGAAAGCACAAATTCTCTGTGAAAAATCCAGAGTACCTGGGTGGGCTTGAGCACCATAGACGGGGCTGGTGAGAACGACAGTACCCAGCTTCAGTGACATCTGGTCCAGTTCAGATCAAAGCAAGATTCAGAACTTGGTGACATGGCATGTCAACTTTTGTGTGTGTTGTGCCTGAGTACTATCTCTATTTATGTTTAAAATTTCTTCTAATCTTCATTTATTTATTATTGGATAGAGACAGGGAAATTAAGAGTGGAGGGGAAGATAGAGAAGGAAAGAGACAGAGAGAGAGACCTGAAGCCTTGCTTCACCATTTGTGAAGCTTCCCTTCTCCTTGGCATCAGGACTGCCTTGGCACTTTCAAAACTGGCAACTCAGGGGCCTGGAGGAGACCAGGTCATGGGTATCCCCGTCAGCATTGTCCCTTAGTCCAGTCAGCATTGAGCTCCCCCTAGTGGCTGCATTAGCAAAGGCATTGAGGTGAAAGACGTGGGGACAGGAGAGCCATCACCCTGAATATGCCAGGTACTGCACATGACCAACGGGCTGAGTCAGGGCCACAGGAGAGGCTACCTGAGAAGACTTTTTAGTACAATTTTGGGGTGGGGGGGTATTTATGAGGGGTGTAAGTGTACACATTCAGAGATTGGAGCTTGATTTTCACTTGTGATAATAATCGGCCTGAATTTATAGGCAGGCTCTTGCGACCTTTGGCGTTCTTATTAGACCTCTCCACAGCAACGTGGTGGCTTTACTCCTTATTTTCTTTGTGATTTTTCTGAGTGATTGGTTGACCTCTGACTCCTGATTTATAGAAGGGAGGCAATCACAGCGTTTATGAGGTTGGGGGTGGTGGCAGGCGCGCTGGAGCCTTGCACGGTGTCTAAGCTCCCACGAATGGCAAGTGCTCCAGGTGCCAGCTGTGAGTGTGTCGCTATCTCACCCACAGGCTCTGAAGCGTGCGCTCTCCATTTCACATAACCCTGGGAGTTGCTACCATTGCAAAAAGTCTTTTGCAGAACGATTATGTTGTCTCCCCTGCCTTAACAGTAACTTCTTTCTTAGGAGAGAGTATGTTTTCTCTAGCAGGCCAGATCAAACCACATTGACAGATGAGAAATTACTCCTGTGTTCACCTTCACTTACTTTGGGGAGGACATGAGTGCTGTTCGCTTTCTTCTTTAGTAAGTGACAGAAAAATTCTATAAATACAATTACCACTAGTCTTTAATTCCCTTTTTTATTTATTTAATTTATTTTTTTTTCTTTTTTAATTTCTTTATTGGGGAATTAATTGTTGATAGTCAACAGTAAAAGAAAATACAATAATTCGTACATGTGTAACATTTCTCAGTTTTCAACATAATTCAAACCCCATTAGGTCCTCCAGGATCTGAACCCTCCCCCAACTCCCCACCTTGGAGTCTTTTACTTTGGTGCAACACACCAACTCCAGTCCAGGTTCTGCTTTGTGTTTTCCCTTCTGTTCTTATTTTTCAACTTCTTTTTTTTTTAAATAATTTATTTCTTTATTGGGGAATTAATGTTTTACATTCAACAGTAAATACAATGGTTTGTACATGCATAACATTCCCCAGATTCCCATTTAACAATACAACCCCCACTACGTCATTCATCATCTTTCATGGACCTGTATTCTCCCCACCCACCCACCCACCCACCCCAGAGTCTTTTACTTTGGTGCAATACTCCAATTGGAATTGGAGTATTGCACTAATTCTCTTTTTTAAAAGAACATTTTTATGGGAGTTGGGCGGTAGCGCAGCGGGTTAAGCGCAGGTGGCGCAAAGCCCAAGGACCAGCGTAAGGATCCCGGGTTTGAGCCCCCGGCTCCCCACCTGCAGGGGAGTCGCTTCACAGGCGGTAAAGCAAGTCTGCAGGTGTCTGTCTTTCTCTCCCCCTCTCTGTCTTGCCCTCCTCTCCATTTCTCTCTTTCCTATCCAACAACGACATCAATAATAATTACAACAATAATAACTACAACAACAATAAAAAACAAGGGCAACAAAAGGGAATAAATAAATATTAAAACAAAATTTTATTTATTTTATTTTAATGGGAGATATACAGAGAGAATGACACACAAAGAGAGACCAGAGCACTGCTCAGCTCTGGCTGATGGTGGTGTTGGGGATTGAACCTGGGACCTCAGAGCCTCATGCAGGAGAGTCTTTTGCAGAACCATTATGCTGTCTGTTACGCTCCAGTCTTTAATTCAAACTACACTAAAGAAACTTTTTCTGTCTCTATTATAGTTGAAAAATGGCAGCTTGAATGTATACTTGAAAATATGAGTAGAGGTTTCCATGGCAACGAGATAGGATTGCAGGAGGATGCCAAGTTGGGAGCAAAGGCCACTTTTTCTCACTCACTAGGGACCCTGGAGGAGCTGTGTGCTCTCGGTGCACTTGAGTCTAGAGCTCCAAATGGCCCTTTACACCCTCCACCCAATACGGAGCCAAATGAAGATGGAGGTGACTCCTCATGGTAAAAGGGCCCCAGTGAATAATCACATCACAGGACAGAATCTCTTATTCGGCCCATAAAGTTATCCATTGACATGACTGCACTTAATGAAGTTTCATTTCATTTCCTCGTGCTATCACTCCAAAGTTATTGTAACAGCAAGAAGAGATTAAATATCACTGCTAAGGACTTTCAGTCTGCATCTATTATTGTTGGGAAAGAAACTCTCATCTGTATCTATTATTGTCCATGAATGCTAATAAGAGAACTATAATGGGGCCAGGCGGTGGTGCACCTGGTTAAGCACACACATTACAGTGTGCAAGACCCAGGTTCAAGCCCCTGGTCTCCACCTGCAGGGGGAGAGCTTCACAAGTTGTGAAGCAGGGATGCAGTTGTCTCTCTGTCTCTCTCTCTCTCTTTATCTCCCCCTCCCTCAGTTTCTCTCTGTCTCTATCCAATAATAAATACTAATAAAAGGAGAACTATAATGTACATCTAATAGAGTTAGGAAAGGGATTCTAGCTTGACTGTTAAGCACTGGCAGTGAAGAAAGGAACTTTAGCTTGTGTCTGTTAGTTAAGAAGAAACTAGTTTGATCCTTTCCATAAACCCTGCACTGAAAAGAATCACCCAGGTTTGCAGGATGAACTTGTAGCATATGATTGACTCTGAAAACTTGGAGTCCTGCCCGTACATAGAGAAGAAAGAGTCTATATAATAGGAAAAGGACAATAATGGGGGGTGTGATTTGAAAAATTGACCTCTATTCTCTCCCCATTTGGGGAAATGATTTGAGAAAGACTTATCTCCTTTCCCTCATCCCCCAAGGGATCCTTTTAGTAAAGTTTAAGATTTTTGTTTCCCTTTTTGTTTTGTGTGATGGCAGAAGTTGAGAAACAAGGCCAGAAGAGAAGACACTAAGCAGAGTGGTCTGGGAGGTGGCACAGTGGATAAAGCATCGGACTCTCAAGCATGAGGTCCTGAGTTCAATCCCCGGCAGCACAAGTGCCAGAGTGAAGTCTGGCTCTTTCTCTCTCCTCTTATGTTCCTCATTAATAAATAAATAAAATCTTAAAAAAAACACACTAAGCAGAACCTGGACTGGAGTTGGTGTATTGCACCAAAGTAAAAGACTCTAGGATGGGTGTGGGGGAGGGGAGAGTCCAGGTCCCAGAAAAGGATGACAGAGGACCTAGTGGGAGTTGTATTGTCACGTGGAAAACTGAGAAATGTTATGCATGTACAAACTATTGTATTCACTGTCAAATGTAAAACATTAATCCCCCAATCAAGAAAAAAAAAGTTTCATGTGATATTGATTGGTGGGTAGGGGGTGGGGTATACATTTTTTCACTCTTTCTCATTATCTGTATTCTAAAGGTGAGGAGGTAGCTTCTGAGAGGTGAGGTGATCTGCTAGAATCAAGGGGCAGAGCCAGGACCTGAATCAACCAATCCCCATCCTGGTATTCTGGAGGGGAGCAAAGGTGTCCACTCCCAAAGACTCATTTCATGGGAGGAGCTCTGAAGGCAGGACGGAAGAAGCCTTGGAAGAAGAGTTATTTACATGTAAGCATCTCCCTTAAGGGTTGCTTCCTGGAAGATCCAATCAATGGATAAGGTAGAACTTTAATTGTTGGATGCCCCCCACCCCATGCGTGGAAGTGGTATATGTGTTGTCAGTGTATTTCTCCTGACATCATTCTGTCTTCTGCTTGCCTGCTCATGTGTCCAGCCTTTGAAGACCCCAGAGGGCCACGGGATGAATCCTTTTGCACCTGAGCAGCCCATTCCTTTGGGTCACAGTAGGGATCAAACCCTTCTTCTGAGGTGGAGCGCTGGGAAAGTGTAACAGCTAGCTGTGTGCTCATTAGAGGCTGTCATGGAGAATGGGACACAGCTTTACATGTTTCCTTGAAAGGCTCAGCTGCCAAGATGGGAAGCCACAACTTTGTTGGGGGCGGAGGGGAATACACTTTGCGTTTCTCCCCCAGCTCCTGATTCTTTGTCTGCTGAACTGTCACAGTTGTGAGCGAGCAACACGCTCTGCACAGCATTTACTAGTACAAGCAGCCCGGGTTTCTTCAATTACACTGATTAGTTCCTATTATGAGTTTATTCTCTTCCGAGATATTTTCTTTGAGAAGCTTCTGCAATTTCACTCTGAATTATTTCATTATTGTAAGAAGTGGCTTTCCAGTGGCACAATGGAACGGATGGTGGTTGTGTCATTTTAACCTCTCACATAAAGCCTCTAATTGTTGTTTGGGATGAGAGAACTGATTGCTGATTGGTACTGGAGGGACTGGAAGGGGATCAAAAATTGTCACCCCAAAATGTATCTCTTTGCCATAAAAATTATTTTGAGCCAGATATATTTTAAAGAAATAGAAGACATTGGAAAAGCTCTTAAGAACCGAGTAGAACTTACCTTTTTGTAAGAGAAATGTCTACCTGTAAGAGACATCTCTATCTGTAAGGGTGACTTCTCTATACCAGGAAGAGGAAGATGACTAAATCACTAGAACTCCTTATCTTATTTCTTCCTAACCCCTCCACCCCAACATCTTTTGTTGTTAACTGGAGATGTTATTAAAGGTAATGGCCGGCAGCTTCATGAGTCACTCACTTTTCCTAGGTCAATCTCCCATGGTTATAAAAGATTTATAAGTTGTCAACTTCTTTTTAAAATTTTTTTATTATCTTTATTTATTGTATAGAGACATTCAGAAATCAAGAGGGAAGAGGGTGATAGAGAGGGAAAGAGAAAGAGAGACACCTGCAGCCCTGCTTCACCACCCCTGAAGCTTTCCCCCTGCAGGTGGGGACCAGGGGCTTGAACCCAGGTCCTTGTGCATTGTAACACGTGCGCTCAACCAGAAGGGCAGAGGGAAGTTATTTTTCCTTCCCTACAATTGCACGAGTAACCTACATCTTTATATTTGATGAAAGAACATCGTAATTATTTCTCAGCTTTTAAATGATTTCCCCATTTCCTTTCTATTTCCAATCCTCTGCTAAGCCTTTGTCCCTTCACAAACTTTCCAGTTTCATTTCTATTCCTACCACACTCTCATAATAATTGATGGCCATCTTAGATTCACAATGGTTTCTTGGTTTCTTGTCTTTGTCTCATTGCAGCATGAATGCTATCTTCAGCTACTATTCGATCACACCACTGCTATTCTAACAAACCCAGAATAGCTCTCAATTCCTACTTGACTAAAATTAAACTTCCTAATTACATACTCTAAAGTCCTTACTCTGTAAGCTCCTCCACTTAATAGCCCCCCTGCCTGCCCACTTTGCTTGGACACACTGCTCCAGCTAAGTCCATTGACACTCTCCATTCCTTAACTCAACATATAGACCCTCATTTTTGTCCCATTAACCACAGAATCTAAGTCCACACGAATTCTCCAAATGTACTGAAGGGCAGCCAAAATCTGCTGCCCCAACATATGAGTTTGACAAAAGCTTTATTTCATGAGAGGAGTTCTGAAAGCAGGAGCAAGGTTGCCCTTGAAAGATAATGATACATAAACATCTCCCTTATGGGTGTCTCCCCTCATTGTCCTGAGGAAGATCTAATTTATGAGGAAGGCAACATTTCAGCCTGAAGACCCTTGTTGTTCTGCGTCTTCTTTGGGCAATTTGGTCCTCCTCTTTTTCTCCCAATGTCCTCTGCATAAGCAAAGTCTTAGACCACGTGATACAGGTCTGTCTGGGTCCCTCCAAAGTGTACTATTTCTCTTGTCTATTTGCCTCATGCTTGTTTGATGAACAAGCCTCAGAATAACCCAGACGGGGACAGGAGGATTTCTTTTGCAACCAACACTCAGAAGACAACTATTCAAGCTGGGCTGAATAGCTTCTGCCTGCTCTTTGCTCTACCAGGTCCGCTCTCAACCCTCCTCCTCCCTGCAATGAGCCTCATGAGAGAGGCTGGTCTGGGTGAACGCCATGAGTAGGGCCCCCTTGACTTTTTAATGGTTAGTTTTTGGTGTCAGCTTGGCTGGCCTATATTATCTCTCATTTGCTGCTTGTCTAGATGTCATTGTGAAGTTATTTTGAACCTACCAACTGGTGATCAGAGGAGGGAAGGAGAACAAGGCTAGGGTATTTATTCTCTATCACACTCTGCCTGGTCATTTACAGTTGAAACTCCAGCTGTTATCTGGATATTTTGTTCCTAGAACTCTTTCCTTCTTGAGTCTGGTTTCAGTCATCCTTTGGGGTCTGGGGGTGGTACAGGCTTTTAATAGACCTGGAGGTTGACTGTGTCCAGTGACTTCCCTACACTTTACTCTCATATTTGTGCATAGTCCATTATTAAACTTTCCTCCAGTCACTCAGCTTGAATGTGCCATTTGTTCTCTGCTATGCTCTTGACTGATAAAATTAGGATGGTAAAGGGGTCATCATATCCCAAAACAGCCTGGGGGAACTCATGATGGACCTTGTAGAAAAAGAGATTTGTAGTAATATCAGTGTTATGCGATCAAAGTACTAATGTCCACAGTAAGCGGAAGGTTTCACTCTGTGACACAAGCCGATCGTAAATTAATCTGATCATGATTTTACTGGCGAGGGGTGGCGGGGTGGGGGGCAGGGAGTATGACAGTATTAGTAGCTTACACTTTAATCAGCAGTAGAATGAAGTCCACTAAGGTGGAGGCCTGGGAAACAGGCTAACTGACAGCCAATAGTGGAGGCCTGAGAGTTCTCCTGTAACTTCCCACCAGCAGGGAGAGAGACTTCAGGACCCTACTCTTGGTGTGGTGTCCAGAGCGATCCAACTCCGGGTAGCCCAATTCAGGGTAGCACTGACATTCTAGTGCAGAGGATTACTACCAGGAGCCCCTGTTCGCTCTATTTATCTATCTTCCAGTTTAATTTAATGTCATTTTATGGTAATTTGCCCCCAGGGTTATCACTGGGGCTTGATGCTGGCGCTGTACATCCACTGCGCCTGGTGGACTTTTTTTTTTTTTTCCATTTTATTGGATAGGACAGAGAGAAGTTGAGAGGGGAGGGGGAGATAGAGGAGAGAGAGAAAAATAGACACCTGCAAACCTGGTTTACTGCTTGTGAAGTGTCCACCCTCCAGGTGGGAAGCCTAGGGCTTGAACCCGGATCCTTGCGTAGGTCCTTGCTCTTAGAACTATGTGCACTTAACTAGATGCTCCACTTACTACCTGGACCCCCTAATGTTATTTTTTATTGCCACCAGGATTATCACTGGGGATGATTCATCCTGACAACTACCTCTTTTCTTTTTCTTTTCTTTCTTTTTTAAAAGAAGTCTATTGTCAGTCTTACATTAATTTCTATTATAATTATAATTATTATTATTTTACAGAGCACTGCTCAGCTCTGCCTTACGGTTCTGCAGGGAACTGAACCTGAGACTTTGGGACCTCAGGTATGAGTCTTCTTGCAGAACCATTATGCTATCTCTGCTGCCCTTTCCTTTTTTTTTTTTCTTTCTTTTTCTTTTTACATGATAGTACAGAGAGAAATTGAGAGTGGAGGGGGAAATAGAGAGGGAGAGACAAAAAAAAAAGTGGCATCTTCAGCCCTGTTTCACCACTTGTGAAACTTCTCTTCTGCAGGTGGGGAGCAGGGCCTTGAACCCAGGTCCTTGGACACTGTAGTGTGTGCATTCAATCAAGCGCACTGGCCCTGGTTTTAGTTTCTTTCTTTTACAATTGTTGTGTTTTCAACTTAAACAATTTTTAATATTTATTTTCTTTTGTTGCTCTGTTTTATTGTTGTAGTTATTATTGTTGTTGTTGGATAGGACAGAGAGAAATGGAGAGAGGAGGGGAAGACAGAGAGGGGGAGAGAAAGAAAGACACCTGCAGACCTGCTTCACCGCCTGTGAAGCGACTCCCCTGCAGGTGGGGAGTGTTTTCAACTTTTAACAACCATATCAGATCTTGCAACTTTGTGGGAAAAAAAAACATACAAACAAAAACAAACAAACCCCTAACTTTCTCCTTAAAAGAAGCATGGCAAGAAGGAATAGTCCACACAGAATAGTGATGTGCTCTAGTCATCCTATTCTGGGGTATATAGCTAAATTAGAGGCAGTCACCATTTTGAAGAGCTACCTGCACTCCCGAGACTTCCAGAGGCGGAGCAGCAACAGCTGTGTTTATCTCCTCTCTCCCGGGTCAACTAGGAATACCAAAGGAGACCACCTGGGACCACAACAAGACAGGAGTAGAATGACTTCAGGAACCCACCAAACCACTGGTGAGTGCAAACACGTGTGGCTCATGGACAGAGAGGAGCCTAGGGAGAGGTTAAGTGGCTGGTGACAGTACTGCAGTTTACCAGTTGACACACCACCTCCAGTTCCTTTCACCAACAAAAAGATGGCTGAAGGGAGGAGAGGACTCGCCTGAGACTCAACAAATGCAACTGTGTATCTCCATTGCTACTGCCCTCAGAATCTGGAGCATGGGGGGGGGGTGTGCTGACACCAGAAACGTGGTGTACATATTCACAGAGATACAAATACAATGGGACATTATTCAGCCATAGAAAAGAAGGGATTCTGCCATTCGTGAGGCAAATGGAAGGTGTGGAGGGCATTGCACTAAGTGAAATAAGCCAGAGATCTCCCTCTCTCTCTTCTGCCTCTCTCTTTCATGGCATTGAAGAAATAAATATATACATAAATAAATCTCCCCAACCAAAAGTTGGGGAGAATTGAAGAGTAGATCTGGCCTTTGAAGGAACAGAGGGTTTTTGCAGCAAGATGAGAACTTCAACCAGAAGTGCAGAACAAATGGAGAGTGGTCCTAACTGCTCATGCTGGCTTCATTCAAACACAGAAGGCCTCCCTGAAGGGTCCAGATTTTGGGCCTAGCCTGGGGACAGGCAGAGATGAACTTTGAGCTCTCTTTGCCCTCACTGCGGGCTGCAGCTCCTCTCTCTCTCTCTCTCTCTCTCTCTCTCTCTCCCTCTCCCTCTCCCTCTCCCTCTCCCTCCCTCTCCCTCTCCCTCTCCCTCTCTCCCTCTCCCTCTCCCTCTCCCTCTCCCTCTCCCTCTCCCTCTCCCTCTCCCTCTCCTTCCTTCTCTCTCTCTCTCTCTCTCCCTCTCCCTCTCCCTCTCCCTCTCCCTCTCCCTCTCCCTCCCTCTCCCTCTCCCTCTCCCTCTCTCCCTCTCCCTCTCCCTCTCCCTCTCCCTCTCCCTCTCCTTCCTTCTCTCTCTCTCTCTCCCTCCCCCTCTCCCTCTCCCTCTCTCTCTCCCTCTCCCTCTCCCTCCCTCTCTCTCTTTCTGTCTCTCCCTTTCTTCCTCCCTCCCTCCCTCCCTCCACAAACCACACAGCAGTTCTCTTTCTTTCTCTTTTTATTTTAACTTTTTAAAAATGTTTATTTATTCCCTTTTGTTGCCCTTGGCTTTTTTTTTTATTGTTGTTGTTCATGATGTCGTCATCATTGTTGGATAGGACAGAGAGAAATGGAGAGAGGAGGGTAAGACAGAGAGGGGGAGAGAAAGATAGACACCTGCAGACCTGCTTCACCGCCTGTGAAGCGACTCCCCTGCAGGTGAGGAGCCAGGGGCTAGAAACGGGATCCTTAAGCCAGCTGGTCCTTGCACCATGTGCGCTTAACCTGCTGCACTACCGCCCGACTCCCGGATTCTTGAATCTTCATGTCTTTGATTCTAGATTCTCCTCACTTTAAAACAGGTTTGAATGCACCCAGTAGAGTGCAGATGTTGTCATGCAGAAGGATGCTGGTTTGACACCCCCACCTCTGTATGGGGGAGCTTCACAGGTGGTGAAGCAGTACTGCAGGTGTCTCTCTCTCTTCCCCTTCCCTCTCAATTTGTCTCTGTCTAATTAAGAAAATAATAGTAATAATAAAACAAGTTTGAGAAGAGTTATTCAAGAAGTGATGGCTTTACAAGATGAACATTGTGGACACTACATTGTACAATTAAAAATGGTTATAGTGCTATCTTTTGTGTGATGCACATCTTATACAATAAAAAATAAGAAAATGATTGAAAAGAGAGAGAGAGCGAGGGAGAAAACCAACATCCAAACAAGAAAACCCTGAAGAGTAGAATAGCGTCTTCCAGAATCTGGGAGCGGGAAACAATGGGAGACCAAGGGCACAAGCTTACAATTGTGAGCTGAACCATGCGGCATGGTGATTAAAGCTGCTCATTCTCTGCTGTAGACCGGAAATGTGTTAAGAGAGTAAATCTTCAATAATCTCATCAAAGGGAAAGATGGGGCTGGGAGTGGGGTGTGGGAATGGGAGGAGGCAAGGGGGAAAGTACCCATGTGAGGTGTCGGATGTGTTAATTACCTTGATTGTGGTAATCATTTCACTATGTAGGCTCTTATCAAATCATTGTCTTGAACAATTTAAATATATTACATGTTATCTGCCACTTATACTTAAATAATGCTAGAGAAGAGGAAATATAGAGCTAACTGGGTATCTCTGCAGCACTGAAATATCACTCAGTAATACAACTTCATCATGCACAAGAGTTCTCTGCTTATTCATGGAACTTCAATCTTTTTTTTTTTTTCTTTCCTCCACTGGGATTATCACTGGAGCTTGGTACCTATGTGTTGACTCCACCACTCCGGGTGACCATTTTTCTCATTCTTTTTCATATAGAAACAGAGAGAAATTGAGAGGGAACAAGAGGGCAAGAGAAAAGAAGGTAGAAAAAAAATTCTATAGTACTGCTAGTGAAACTACTCCCCTCAGGTGGGGACTGGGGGCTTGAACTCTGGTTCTCAAGCATAGCAACATGCTATCTACTGGGTGTGTTACCACCCAACTTTGAAACTTGACTCTTAAACGTATTCCCCAAAATGTGAGTTCTGCAATGAATCTCAATGAGGGTAGCCAAAAGGATGGAGTCAGTAGAATGAATGTTTGATGGGATGAATAAAGAAATGAAAACAAATGAAGAAGCAAATGAACTAGCATAGAAGTCAAATGGAATAAACTAAAATAATATCATTTAGTTTATATCATTTTATTTATTTGTATTACCATGAACAGGGCCTAAGATCAAGCCTCTGGTCCCCACCTGCAGGGCAGATGTTTCATGAGCAGAGAAACTCTCTCTCTGTCTCTCTGTCTCTCTCTCTTCCCCCAGAACACTGCTGAACTCTGATTTATGGTAGCATTGGGGATTGAACCTGGGACTTACAGGTCTCAGGAGAGGTAGTCGCTTTGCATAACCTAAATGCTATCTCCCCAGTACACATCTCTTTCCTTTTTTAAAAAAATTTATTTATAAAAAGGAAACACTGACAAAACCATAGGATAAGAGGTGTACAATTGTACACAATTCTCACCACCAGAACTCCGTATCCCATCTCTCTCCTTTATCTCTCCTTGTTTTCTCAACTTTATCCAAAAACACACACATAAAATCTTGAAAATGCAAATCAAAATCCTAATGAGATGCCACCTCACACCTATGAGAATGGTCTACATCACAAAGACCAGAAACAAATGTCAGCAAAGGTGTGGAGAAAAAGGAATCCTCATACACTGTTAGTGGGGATGTAAACTGGTGCAACCACTTTTTAAAAAGTTTGGTAGCTCCTTAAACATTTTTTAAGGGGCCAGATGGCTGTACACAAAGTTGAGTGCACATACTACCATGTACAAGGAACCCAGTTCAAACCTGCTGTGAAACTGTGCATATGCAGCCACATCTGCTATGTTGCCCCTGCTATGTTGCTAGTTCCCGCAAGAGTTGGGACATTCTCGGAGTGCCTGTTCCACCATGTTGTGCCCTCAGGGCATTGTCTATTTCCCCGCGATATTTGGAGTGCTTTGGTTACTCCTCCCCCCTCCCATTCTCACGAGAGTTATTATCCTATCCTGGAGTGCTATGGTTACTCCTCCCCCTTCCCATTCTCATGAAAGCTGCTCCTATAAAAGCCCTTCTTCTTCCGCACCTCGCTCTCTTGCCAGCGCTTCACTCCGGTGTGCAGACGCAGGAGAGGTTATTGCGTGAGGCGGCCATTTTCGCTACCTCCACATGGCCCAACCTGCTTCTCTAGCACCCAACTCTGAGGTGCCAGCGCAAATAAAGATTTGTGTTCCCTCTTCGTTCCGGACCTCCTCTCTCTCTTCTCCGTGGTGCAAAACAACACAAACCCACCCTCCCCACCTGCAAGGGGGAAGCTTCATGTGTGTTTGTGAAGCAAGGCTGCAGGTGTTTCCTCTTTCTCTCTCCCTCTCTATATCCTCTTCCCCTCTCATTTTATTATTTTATTTTTACCACAGCACTGCTCAGCTCTAGCTATCTATTTGAAACATATGAGAACCCTAATTTGAAATATATATGCAAGCCTTTGTTCATTGCATCATTATTCAAAATAGCCAAGAAGTCATGGGGATGACTTTAGATGGATGAGTGGATAAAAAGGATTCGGCGTGTATATACATAATGGGATAGTACTCGGCTCTATGAAAGAGATGATGGGCTGGCAAAAGAACTCATTTGGGCGGGGCACGGCTTTGTCATGCGCATGATCCAGGGGAAGCATCAGTGTTGTTTTGTTCTCTTCTCTCTCTCTCTCAATCTCTCTCTCTCTCTCTTTACTCTGTCTCTAGCTTAGAAAAAAATAAAGAAAAAAGATGAAATCCTGCCATTTGCAGCAACATGGTAAAATCAATCTGAAAGAGAAAGACATATATCTTATACGTATGTGGAAGATAAAGACACAAAGTAAACAGACAAAGCAAACCCAGGGGTTCTGGCAGAGAACGGAGGATGCAGGACAGGAAAGGGGGTGACACCCACTGCGCAGTGGTGGAGGGTCATGAGGACCTTGGTGGGGGTGAGCTATGGTAGCAGGCAGTTGAACAAGGGTGACCCTCTTCTTCTAAAACATGGCAAGTGCTGTAGGCCAGTGGCAACTCACTGTAAACAACAGATACATCTCAAATATCTTCTCCTAAATTAGTCTTTATTTCACACCAGCTCCTTCCTTCCTTCCTCCCTCCCTCTCTCTCTCTCTCTCCCTTTCTTTCTTTCTTTCTTTCTTTCTTTCTTTCTTTCTTTCTTTCTTTCTTTCCTTCCTTCCTTCCTTCCTTCATTCCTTCAAGGTTTCCTTAGATCAATATGATTGCAGACCAACAGCATCAGCATTACTAGAAAACTTACTAGAAATTCAGAATCTCTGATGTTGGAACAAGTATTGCAGGTGATCCTAATGTGAAACACAACTGTGAGAGCCCCTGCTTGTCCAGAATCATGAGAGAGAGAGAGAGAGAGAGAGAGAGAGAGAGAGAAGAGAGAGAGAGAATGAGCACACTGTGGGTATCTCAGCTCAGATTTTGATAGTGCTGAATGTTATTAGCATTTTGGTGGTGGGTGTTATAAGGGACAGATAGATTCAGGGAAAGAGGGCTGCCTTTCTTTCCTTGGGCTGACCTTACAAAAATCTCTGTGAGCAAGATGGGGGGAGGGGAGTGTGGAGATAAAAATCCCCCAGGACAAGAACACCAAGGGGAAGGCTGCGAATCATCTCTCAGTAAATAAACAACTGATACATACTGCCAGGGCATTTTGCCCATGTGCCAGGCAATGGCTAAACAGTATAAGACCACAGCACCTGTGTAGTAGTCACTAATCACTGTATGCCTGCCTCTAGTCTCAGAAGAGTATAAAGAGTGTTCTAAACATAACAGGGCCTTTCTGCCTGTCCCGTGGGCCTGCACATACCTCTATGTGTGCGTCTTTTTCTTTTTCCTGCCATTTTTATGTGTGATTAATTGCGGGCTACAAGATTGTAAGATTACATACCACACCCACCACCGGAGTTCTGTAAGCTCACCTTCCCACCTTCCAATGAAAACCTCCGTAGTTCTCAGAAGTTTTAGAAAACAGTTTGTGGGCGAGGGAGATAGCATAATGGTTATGCAAAGAGACTCCCATACCTGAAGCCCTGAAGTCCTAGGTTCAATGCCCCACAACACCATAAGCCAGAACTGAACAGTGCTCTGGTAATAATAATAATAATAATAATAATAATAATGATATAAATAAAAAGAAAACTGCTTGCTTCTTCCTGGGTTTTTTGTTGCTGTTGTTTGTTTGTTAAGTTCATGCGTATCGGATCTCCAGATTCCACATACGAGTGAAACCATCCGGTGGTTGTCTGTCATCTCTGTACTTATTCGCTAAGCACTGTCACCATCCATTTTGTCTCAAAGGACACAATCTCATCGTGTTTGATTGCAGAGTAGTGTTCTGTGTGCAACTGCTCTCAGTAAGCTTTCGCTTGCTGACCTGACACTTCAGGAGTTCCTTTGTTTCTACAATGCCACTACCGAGAAGTTCCTGGGAACCAGGGAGCCACGTCCTGACCAGCTCATGCTTCCTGTACCATGTACATGTACTCATTGAGGGTCAGTGAAGCTGTGCACTTCAAACTTTGGTGATATTTTAAGCTAGTGGTACATCAGCTGGGAAAACAAAAGAGCAAGGGCTATATGATGGCGCACCTGGTTGAGTGCAGATGTTACAGTGCTCCAGGGCCCAGGTTCAAGTCCTTGGTCCCCACCTGCAGGGGGAAAGCTTCACAAGCGGTGAAGCAGGGCTGCAGGTGTCTCTCTGTCTCTCTCCCTTTCTGTCTCCCCCTTCCCTCTCAATTTCCGGCTGTGTCTATCCAATAAATAAATAAAGATAATAAAAAATTTTTAAAAAAAGGAAAGAAAAATAAAAGAGGCAATGATGAAATCATAGGCATACATGCAGAAGAGGGAGCCCAGTTTAGGCCTGCAAAAACGAAGTGGATCTTTGAAGCCCATTTGCTTCCACACTTGTAAAATGACAATCAAAATTCCATCAGAAACGGTGAAGACAACATTCGGCAGGCAAGGCATTTGCAAAACACAGACAGACAGGCCAGCAGTTTCAAATTTATTAGCAAAAGTGATGAGAACTTTGTTTTGCTGGGAAGTTGCAGATGAGCCAGACCTGTTCCAGCAGCTCAGTAAGGCTGAGGTATATGACCATGCTTGTTCACACACACACACACACACACACACACACACACACACACACACACACACACACACACACACACGCCCACACTTCTGAGTAGGGAGATAGCATAGTGGAAAAAAATGTAAAAAAAAAAAAAGACTTTCATGCCTGAGGCTTTGAGGTTCCAAGTTCGATCACCAGCATCACCATAATCCAAAGCTGAGCAATGCTCTGCTCTCTCGCTGTGTCTTTTTCTCAGTCTCTCTCTCTCATTAAAATAAAATAAAATAAAATAAAATAAAATAAAATAAAATAAAAGTGTTTTTAAAGCAGTTTAAAGTTTTTATTGAGGAAGCTAGAGAAAGTCAGAGAGAGATCAGAGCACTGCTTAGCACTGGATTATGGTGGTACTGGGGATTGAACCTAGGACACTGGAGGCTCAGGCATGAAAGCCTTCTACAGAACCATTATGTTGTCTCCTGGTCTGCTAATTGTTCTCAAATGGGCAGTGGAGATGTCCAGTCACAAAAAATACTCAAAACTAATCCAATGAAGAAGAATCCATTTGAATCACGTTATTTCCTTCAAAGACCAGCTTCTTCAATCCTTAAACAAGTCACGTTTCTGCTCTTTAAAATGAATGATGATTTCCCTGGGTAATTGAAGGCAATTTGTAACTTTTAAGGAGCACGCACAATGTGCATGGAGCAGCGAGCTTATTATACTTCAAGATCCCTTCCTCTGAACAGTTTCACTGAGCCTGTTTTGAGGTCCTGTTTGCTTGCCTCCTAGATGAACAGCAAGACTACATTTCCCTCTTCCCTGGCGGTGGGCTACAGGCAAGTGTGACTGAGCTCTGGCCAGTGGGATGTAGGCGGAGCTCTGTGGGTCATGTCCCCAGTGACGCTCTAAGGTGGCCATGTTCCTGGGTCGCTTTGTGGGGGCAGAGACCCAGCCCTGCCCACTCCCTCAGCCTCCAGCTGATTGGACTTAAATATATTTGAGAGTACAGCCGGCTTTGATTATTTAAACCAGTGAATTCTCAGGGCCAAACTACTGTACAGGCCAGAGAATAGAAATCCTCTAGAACAGAAGCAAGAGAGACACAGAAATAACCAAGACAATTGGGAAAAAACCAAACCACAAAAGTTTGAAGGCATGCTTGACCTCTCCTGTTGCAGTCATCTGGGTCAATCCCTTTTCACAGTTATACCAAGACTGCCCACATGCTGAGAAAGAATGGAAATGGGGCCAGAATAAGAACAAACAGCAATAATAGCCAGAGTAACTGTACAGCAGTTCAGTTCAAAAACCATTACTTGAAGGACACGTCTCTATTTAGACTCGAATGAGGAAGAGTCATTACTGCTTTCTTGTTGATGATGGTGAATGATTGAGTGGGGGTGGGGCACAGAGGGAGGGAAGAGAAGAAAAGGGAGCCCTGAAGGGAAAAACTGGAACTGGCTTTTTTATGGGGGGGGGGGGCTCAGCATCCAAATAATAAGGTTGAGGGTGTGACCAATTGGGAAAGGACCACTGATTTTTTTTGTGTGTGTGTGTGTGTGTGTGTGTGTGTGTGTGTGTGTGCGCGTGTGTGTGTGTGTGTGTGTGTGTGTGTGTGCGCGCGCATGCGCAAATACTCTTGGTACCCTGCTGTGGGACCCTCCCCAGAGCATCAGTGTAATGGAGATGGTGAGGAGGTGAGATGTGGCTTAGAAAGGAAGTGAGGACAGGGCCATAGAAGTGAATTAAAGATCAACTTCACTGCCAGTTTGAGCCTTTCACTTGTGTGTGTCGACCTGTAAGCATGCTCTCACTTTTCCTAAATAAAAGTTTTAAAATGTCTGAAAAATACTATCTCCTCTGCAATTAAAAAATATTATCTCCTCTCCAATTCTTTGGGAATGAGACTATAGCAAACTAGACACCATGGCAGAGAGACTCCTTGGCCTCTCTCCCCATCAACAGTTGGAAATAAAATCTTTCAAAAAAGTAAACTTAATATGTGTGTATACATTCGAGCAAAATGAAGACATATTTAAATTGATAATTTTGACATTGAAAATAACAGAATTACTGTACAATTGACGAATTTTTATTAGTAAAAATTAGAGAGGTCAGTGGCTTCTAGATAATATATTTACTATTTTTTTATTGTTTATTTTTATTGTGTTTTTAAAATTTTTGTTATTAAAGATGACTATGGATTTCTTCAAAGTTGCCCTTTTGTGGTTGATAATTTGGAAATGCTGACACGTGAATCCACTATCAGTAGGCCATCATATATACTTTTTTCATAAAGAAAGAGAGAGAAGAGATAGCAAGACAGGGGGAGAGAGGGGAAGATACCAGAGCACTAAAGTTTCTCCCAGTGTGGTGTGAGCTTGGTGTGAGCTAAACAGACACCTTCCCAGGTGAGCTATCTTGCTGGCTAGACCATATCATTTAAATGATATTTTAAGATCTTACTGAGGGAGAGAGAATGGGGGAGAAGAGAGAGAGAGAACGAGCAGAGGACCGCTTTAGCAAGTCAGTTGTTATACCCCTGAGCCACCTGTCCAGCTGCTGTACCATGCTTTTAAAAACTGAGAATTTACTCTGTGTAGAGATTTTGAGCAACTTCTGCTCATTGTCAGACACCTTCATCTCTATTTTTGTGGCCACTGCAATGTGCGTTTCCACCCAAGTAATTCTCCTACAGGTGCTGCCTTCAGGTTATCTTTAACAAATAACTAGCGAGATACGATGGACCCACTAATTAACTTTTCTGATTCTTCTGAAAGTCACTGAATGTATTCTAGGTGCTACACAACTGTACTTCTATCAGGTTGAAGTCATCTAGTGACAGTCAGGCTAAGACTCTCCCCACAACAGGATACCTCCGAACCTAGTAACAGGACCTCAGTATGTGATCGTGTCTATGATTGGAGGTCTCCACACTGATTTGGTAGGAGAGTCCTCATGGATTTGTACAGATAGTTTTTTGTTTCAGAGTACTACACAGCTCTGGTTTATGGTGGTACTAGGAACTGAACCTGGGACTTCATTTAGAGCTTCGGGTGTGAGCGTCTTTTCCAGAACCATTATGCTGTCTCCCCCACCCTGTACAGATATGTTTTTTTAAGAAACATTTATTTATTTATTCCCTTTTGTTGCCCTTGTTGTTTTTTATTGTTGTAGTTATTATTGTTGTTGTTGATGATGTCGTCATTGTCACTGGATAGGACAGAGAAATGGAGAGAGGAGGGGAAGACAGAGAGGGGGAGAGAAAGACACCTGCAGACCTGCTTCACTGCTTGTGAAGCGACTCCCCTGCAGGTGGGGAACCAGGGGCTGGAACCGGGGTCCTTAAACTGGTCCTTGCACTTTGTACCACCTGCGCTTAACCCATTGCGATACCGCCCAACTCCCACAGATATGTTTTTAATGACATCTATCTGAAGGCGTTATTTCAGTCATCATGATTTGTTAAAAGTTTTAAATTGTTTTTTAATTTGTTGAATTAAGGAGTTGTTGATTAAAGTCTTTCAATAGGCTCTGGGAAACTGTAACTAAAACTTTGAGAACTCTGTAGACACACACAAACACACACACATGCTCACACACACACACACGTATACACACACACGTACACACACACACACACACACACACACTATAATATTGGACCATGAGGTCTATTTGTCTGATGGTGTGTACATTTTACTACATCCTAGGTCCTATGTTTGAACCCCTGACATCACATGGGACCACCCTAGACAGAACTAGGGGACTCCATGGTTGGCGGAGTGGTCCTGTGGTGTCTTTCCCTCTCACTCTTTCCCTTTCTTCTTTCTCTCTCTAAAATAAAAGCATGAAAAAATTGGACCAAGGAGGCCAGTCAGCAGTAGTACCACACATTTGCAAGGTCCTGTGTTCATTCCTGGATGCCACATAAAGAACAAATGTTATACTATTAGGAGATTAAATGTGAGGGGCTGGGGATAGCACCTGATTGAGCACACATATTATCATTCATGAGGACCCTGGTTCAAACCCCTGGTCCCCATCTGCGGGGGGGGGGGGGCGGGGAGTTTCACAAGTAGTGAAGCAATGCTGTAGGTCTCTCTCTCTCTAATTTTTTTTGCCTCCAGGCTTATCACTGGGGCTCGGAGTGTCAGCACTATGAATACACTGCTACTGGCAGCCATTTCCCCCATTTTGGATAGGACAGAGAGAGGGACAGAGAAAGAGACACGGAAGAAGTTAAATTTAATTCTGCAATAAGCTTTACAACCAAATTTTAGAAGCATCCACAGTGTCAGGTGTTTTGCCATCAGCAGAATGAAACCCAGCTTTACTTTGATTTCATGAAGTGGATGAAAAAAATACAGTAATTGGCATTAATGGGAACATCTGAAATCATTGACATGAATCTGGCCATGTAATTATGAAGTGCTCTTCTGTTAATTGACCTGATATGTCAGCCGCGATGTTGTGTGGCCTGGAACATTTGGAGCTGAAAGCGAGCAAATGAAGAATTAGTCGTTTGGTGCAAATAAATAGCTGGATAAAGTATTAGATCTTCATACCTAAAGGGTGAGTCAGTCTTTGGATTGCAGCTGTGGACAAACTGAGCTCAGTCCTGCTCTTGCTGGGGATGCTGGGATGGAAACATACCACAGAGACTCCATGATAACTATTAACGTCGCCACTATGCACTAGCTGGAACCTTCACTTTGGTCATTCCCAGTTATCTTTACTTTGCTACAAAAAATTGGGGGGGGGTTCTTACCAACTCTGTACTGTACCTAATAAACTAGGGTCCAGCTACAGATGGAAAACAGAGACCAGACAAGAGAAGTCCATTGGGAACTTTGATGCTTGGCACAGAAACCTCCAGATGTAAGCCTTGCACAATAATTTGCTCTCAGCAAATTAGCTGGTCAGAGTAAGCACACTGACAATTAGTTCCAGAGAGGTGATCTGAGTCCACTCCCCAGCATATTATTCCTTTCCCAAACTCCCAATTTTTTATATAACACTAAAGCCCTGGTCTTAGGGTAAGGGTTTTTTTTTTTTTTTATTATTGCCACAAGGGTTATCACTGAGCCTCAGTGCCTGCAGAACAATTCCACTGCACCTGGAAGCCATTTCTTTCTTTCTGTTGTATTTGACAGGACAGAGAGAAATTGGGGGTAGGGATGAGAAAGAGAGGGGGAGAGAGAAATAGATACTTTCAGTACTTGCTTCGCTTCTCGTAAATCTCCCCCTCCCCCTACAGGTGGGGAGCTGGGCCTTGAACCTGGGTCCTTGTGCATAGCAACATTTGCACTTAAGCAGGTGCACCACTGCCTGGCCCTCAAGGTGGTTTTTGTAGATGTGAGTCTGCCATCTTCTTAGGTTGCTGGAACCTGACTAAACCTACTTTATTCCTATCAATCCTCCTCTCTCAAATATTGCCTTTCCAGCAGGGAGCAGTCAAACCATGTCCCAGCCTATGAAAGGGAACCTAGGGCATTTAGTTGCTGGTTCCTGTCACTCCTTGGCTGATTTAGCCTGGGGGTGTGAGTCTGGGTTTCCTGGTCCATAGGCCACAGGAGCTAACTTGGTAATAGAGGGATATGGGTAGTTAAGGCAGGGAGCTGTGGTCGGTGGTGGTGGGTGGGGTGGTGGTCTAGGAACCATCCTCCTTAGCAGGTGGATCTTGAAGTGGATGGAGGAGAAACCAGTCAGGGCACTAACAGTGTTCCCCTACAGAGAAAGTGAAAGCCACTGTTAGGTGCTAAGATCTTGAGCGTGAGACTGTTTTCTTCTATTCTATCTTCAAGTTTATTGTTCACCATACTTGCCCTGCCCCACCTCCCAACACACACACACACACACACACACACACACACACACACACACACACACACACACACACACACACACACACACACTACAATGCCTTTTTTCCCCCAAAACTTACATCTTTGTCCCTACTGCTATAGTCTCCTCTTTTCTCACTTCTACCCTTTTGTTCTTTTTGCAGTGCTGTTCATTTGAAATGCCTTTGTACATTTCTGATTTGTTTGTTCTCTAGTGTAGACCCCACTCTTGTGTTGGCCCCAGTGGATACTTTTTTTTTCTGCCGTTGTCTGAAGTTTCCTTGGGCTCCTTGCAATTGTTTCCAGCTCTTGCTTCACCTTTGCCTTCTTCTCAGTGTGTTCTCTTTCTATGCCCGCCTTTTGTGCTTTCTCTTCACCTCTTGCTGCCTACTTCAGTGAGTTCACCGTTTCTGAGATAGTTTTTGACAGTTCCATTTGCCCACAGTAGCATGTTTCTTGCACCTTTGCTATTCCAACTGTGTTTTGTGAACCAGAAGCATCCAGACATTTGTTAGAAGAGTAGATTTTCAGATTCCCACCCCAGTTTTATTCAATCAAAATCTCCATTTAAACAAGATTCCCAGGTGCTGTAACAATTGGAGTGGAGGGAGCAGGGGTGTTGAGAAGCACAGATTCTCAGCTCTCTAGAAGATTGTCTTGTCCACAGAATTCCCATTTTTATTTGAGGCTCAGTCTTGCCACCAACTAGTCACATGGCTTTAGCTCTTTTCTCAAACTTCAGTTCCCTCATCTTCAGAGTGTGAATAAAGATTCCTATTATCCCAGGCTGCTCTGAAAAGCAATCTGATAAGCATGTGTCTGCATCATGATCATCTGATAAACAACTGCTAGAAAATCAGCTTTTAATGTTGCAAAATAGTATTGTTGTCCTCCTCCTGTCAAATTAAATTTATCCAACATCCTTCTGTTAGTTTACCAGTGAGAGAGACCCATCCTGCAACAAGTAAGGTGATACTATTCCCCTAGTAGTAGAAATGGACCAATTAGGGGTTGTCAGAATTCCTGACGCAGATTTTGAACCTGGAGGTAGGGAGGTGTAGTGATAGGTACAATTCTTAGCCAATTTTTGGTCTACAACCTTAAGTGCCTTGGACATTAGTTTTCCTGCAGAAAAATTGTGGAACAGACTCAGTTTCTCAGAAGGAGAAGGCAGATACCGGGTGACCCAAATTCTGTCTTGTGTCAAAGAAATTACTCTCTTCCCCTGAGTTCTTCAGAGACTAAGTAAATGATTGAACTAGTACCAGCCAGTGTGTGCCTCCTGTACATTTGAAAGAGACCTAGAGATTTTGAATAGCTTGCTGCATGAGCTTAGACACAATTTTTATTACTTGTTTCAAACTCAATATCACTTTGAGGAAATGTTGATTTTTAAAAGAAAAATTTTAATTTATTTAAAAAAGGAGACATTAACAAAAACATAGGATAAGAGAGGTACAACTCCACACAATTCCCACCACCAGATCTCCATATCCCACCCCCTCCCCTGATAGCTTTCCTATTCTTTATCCCTCCCCTATTCTTTCCTATTCTTTATCCCTCTGGTCTGCATCCCAAGGTCATTGTGGGATGCAGAAGGTAGAAAGTCTGGCTTCTGTAATTGATTCCCCGCTGAACATGGGTGTTGACAGGTCGATCCATACCCCAGCCTGCCTCTCTCTTTCCCTAGTGGGGAAGGGCTCTGAGGAAGCAGAGCTCCAGGACACATTGGTGGGGTTGTCTGTCCAGGGAAATCTGGTCTGCATCATGCTAGCATCTGGAACCTGGTGGCTGAAAAGAGAGTTGATATACAAAGACAAACAAATTGTTGACTAATCATGGACCGAAAGGCTGGAATAGTGCAGATGAAGAGTTGGTTGGGGGGGGGTCCTCCATTTGTAGATAGCTAGTAGGCATATTTTGGTTATATTTCAAAGGGGCTGTAGCTATAATAGCTTTTTTTTTTTTTAATCTCTGAGCCTGAAATCTGATATGCAGGTGGATCCAAGTTATTGTCTGGGGAGGTGATGTCATGGCTGGAAAAGGGACAGAAAGCTGGATCAGGAAAGAGAGTAGCTCCCTAATATGGGAAAGGGGTATAAATATTGTTGACTGTAAACGTTGATTTACAGGAGTACTGTTGTCATGGAGGTACATTTCCACATTTCCCCGAGATAACTGTCAATACATCTCACTCTCCACCAAACCATCCTCTTCCTCCACCAAAGGACCTTAGAGCCACCCTCTCCTTGGTGCTCCTCCCTTTCTCTTTCTGAGGTTCCATATCTTCTGAGAAAGGCCACCGTCCATCCTGTATTTTCCCTTGCTTTGTTTCTTCAATCCCTTCTGTGAGTGAGAACATCCAGTAGTCATCCCCTTCTGGCTTGTTTCACTCAACATGGTTCCCTCCAGTTTCATCCATGTTGTTAGACGCCATCTTTAAATAGCTTTGTGAATGCAGGGAACTTTGGGGTGGAGAAAGGGCAGATTATTTAGGAAGGAAGGGTCCAAAAAGGGCACGGTAAAGCAAATGAATGTAGGTTCAAATTCTGCCTTCTCCTTTGATTAGCTCTTGCCTAGACGATGCTATTATCTCTCAAAGATCATCTCCTTTTTGCTTTCAGGACCTCTCCTATGAAATTAATATTTTTGATTTTTTTAAAAATTAACCTTTATTTGAGGGGTGACAGATCTGTGTTCCATTACACCTGTTTCAAAGTACTTGGAGGTAGACAGTTTCTGTGTCATGCTTATCTCCCAGAGAATGGCAAGTCCTTGATGACTTGGCTTAGTTTCTGATCTCACCGGGGATTTAAATGTCCTGTGAATCCTTGGTATTCTACAGGAGTAAGGGCAACAGAGAATCAGACAGTGCTTGCTAGCTTCCACCCCACCTGGGATGTTCACCAGAATTTGACATTCAGGCTGTGCCCACCTTTGCCATTTGAGTTTCGTGCATCCTGCATATTAATACATTATTCACCGGGAGCGCCTTCAACTGCCTCTCTGAAGACAAACTGAAATGTTCACATATCAGGTGATGAATGAGTACCCTCAGCCATCACTTTCAACACCTTGGCACGACCTGTCACTCAACAGTCAGGCTCAGAGGCATCTCCCACAACGCATGGCAGGGCCCATGCCATTCTTTCAGTGTTTTATTCTGTTTTGTCTGTATTATTTTATGAAAAGCCAGTGGGAGAAGCCCTGGTCTTGAACTCAGTATAGATCCTTAGACATACCAAAAATTCATGGCATTTCACTTTCTTTGGCTGCTCCTCAGACTTACCCAGGTAAACCATGTTCACAGTGAGAAGTAAATGAGGAAGAATAGCGAACATCTTCAAAACGCTGAAAGTAGATTCCCGAAGCCTGTGTCAGAATGACCAAATGCATGCTTGTCGAATATTGTTTTGTAGCTCCGGGAAGTATATCCTCTTATGTAATCCTTTTTTCTGACTTTCTCAGATCAAAATGTGCACACATTGCTGGGAAGGTAATTCGAATCAAAGTAAGGGACTGTTACACTATGGAATTTATGATGGTGGCATCATTTTTGGGGGGGATTTTTAATTTTATTAATTTTTTGTTTCTTTTTTTTTACAAAATTATCATATTTGATTTATTTTCCAATTCTTTTCTAAACTTAAAGTCAGTTTTATAATTCTAAGGGTGGAGATGCTTGTCAATTTATAAATATTCTTGTTTCTTTTCTCAGAAATATGAGAGGTAGCTTAAATAATCATGGTGGGAGGCTTTCTGGGGTATGACTGACACTAAATAAAGGAGTGTGGGCTACAGAAAAGATCTTCAAGTTATTCTTAACCTCATAGCAATCTGGAACCTGCCAGAAAGACTTTTAAAAAAATATTTATTTGCTTTTTGTTGCCCTTGTTGTCTTTTTATTGTTGTAGTTATTATTGTTGTTGATGTCATCGCTGTTGGGTAGGACAGAGAGAAATGGAGAGAGGAGGGGAAGACAGAGAGGGGGAGAGAAAGGTAGACACCTGGAGACCTGCTTCACCGCCTGTGAAGCGTCTCCCCCGCAGGTGGGGAGCCGGGGGCTTGAACCCTGCTCCTCACACAGGTCCTTGCACTTTGTGCCATGTGCACTTAACCCACTGCATTACTGCCCGACTCCCCCAAAAGGACTTTTATGAGGTTAATATGCAACCCCAGAGGTTAATATGCAACAGTTGACTTTTGGCCCAATCCATTTTGGAAAGTGCCATGTTCAAGTGGGAAACTCTGGGTTGGAGGGGAGATGTAAGCTGTAGGGAAAAAAATATGATGTTATCATTTTATGGGCTCAGAATCCAAATTCAAGTCTTTCCTTGTGAGTCTACGAAAGTCCCTGGTTCACAAGAAAATTTTACATTATTATTATTATAAAAAGATAGAAAGTGGTCAAGAGGGAAGGGAGAGGGAGAGAGGGAGAGAGAAAGAGAGACACCTGCAGCACTGTTTCACCACTCATAAAGCTTTCCCTTTGCAGATGAGGCCCGGTGTTTGAACCTGGGACTTTGCACATTGTTACCATGTGTGCTCTACCGGGTGCCCAGTTATTATTATTTTTTAAAGGGTCATTTACTTTTCTCAGAGAGAGAGCAAGAGCAAGAGAAACAGGGCGGTGCTGAGCTCATACATACGGTTGTGCTGGTGATTGAACCTGGGGTCTCTGGGGCCTGGGTATGCAAGTCCTATGCTCTGAGGCTGAGCTAGCTGTCTGATCCTTCCAAGAAAACTTTAATAGGTCTCAAGGTGATGGAGTGAGTATACTTTGGGACTGTGTGTGGTGGCTATCATACACCTGCTGTGTGAACTGGCGGGGTGATTTCCTTCCTTTGTGGGTGTCCCGGCCTCCTCGATTGTAAAGAAGACCCCAGTAGGATTAATTAGGTGCTAATCAAATAGGCTGAGGACTGAACTAAACCTCTGGCATTGGTCTCCGGTGTTCTTTTAGCAGTGTTTAGTCTTTATTCGGAAATTACTCGTCTTTATTCATAAGTGACACATTTATTCAAAAAGCTCATCAGCAATAGCACTAATAGATTTCTTCCTCCCAGAAAGTACACTTGATGAGTTTAATGGCTAGATGTTGGCGAGCACAGTCACAGAGCCTCTCTGACTAAATATAGATCTTGGCGAGTTACAGTGGGTCTGTCCAACGCCTAGCTCCACGCCAGGCCCAGAAGGGCACTTATGCTTGCATATACTTCTCGGCATTGTATTTTATTTCATATTAGCGAAGCCTTCATGACATTCTGGGCTACAGACACTGTGTGATTGCTTTCAAAGTGATCACATACATGCAGACACTTGGAAATATGGACAATTCTAATTTAAGGGCCTACGTGTTCTACTTAGCCAGGAACGCTAGAATGCTTCTCCAAACCCTTTGGGGATCCTTTGTTGGTGTGTGTGTGGGGACGGGGCGGGGGGTGATTCTCTGTGTGTGTATTGCACGTCTTCGCAGCAGAAAGCACCGACAGATTCACCTTCCGGATTTGCCTTTTAAGGCCGCTTATACAATAAGAACTGTTAGAAGCCAGAGAGTGTTCAGCTCCAGAGGTGTGGGCAGGGCTGATGGCTTCCTGGGACAATAGATAATGGTGGTGATGTCTGTCGAGGGCAGGCGTGCTAACAGAGCTCTCACTGAATGAATACTGATATTTCTAAGGCCCGGAGTTGGCCCTCCTCACGCCATCTTCAGGCATGGCCTGACTCTCACAGAGTCCTCTGTATAACGGTGGTTGGGGACCCAACATGGGTGCTATCACTCTAACTACTGCTATTGCTGTCCTTTGACACTAACCTAAGCATCTGGTCATCTCATAGAACGTAGAGGATGGACGTGGGGCAGAGAGGTTTCACCCCGCTACTCTCAGCCTTTGAGGCCCTTCTTCTTACGTCCAGAAGGCGAGTAGGTGAGGACCACAGAGGGAAGTAAAGAGAGGACTTACTTCTTAGAGGTATCAGAAGGTGAAGGGACCTGGTATAGGTTAAGCATTGAGTGTCTGGTGTTTCAGGAATCACAACTATCCACTTTGTCTTGCCTAGTGAAGGGTTTTGGTACATTCCCCAAAATTCATCTGAATATGGCTGGATTTTTCTCTCCATTGGTGGATGCTTGTGTATTCATTGATTTGAGTGGGCATATTTGAAAATCAGGTCTATTCACCCCATGGAGAAACACATCTAAGTATTTTATTTATTTGCTTATTTACTTACCATTTATTGGATAGAGACACAGTGAAACTGAGAGGGGAGGGGGAGACAGAGAAGGAGAAAGACAGAGAGACACCTGCAGCCCTGCTTCACCACTCATGAAGCTTCCCTGCTCCAGGGGGCGAGGGGAGGGAGTAGAGGCTTGAACCTGGGTCTTTATGCATGGTAACATGTGCGCTCTACCAGGTGTATCACTGCTCAGTCCCACATCTAAATATTTTGTAGATAAAGGTGATGTGGTACTTCCTAGTGTAGTGCACAGCATAGGGTGTAAGTGTTAGGTAGGCGATGACGATCACGATGGCTGTGAGTGCCCTTTTCCCTCTGTGCACACACAAACGTGTTCCACATGTCATTCTACCGCCCAGCTCTTGCCCATCTGTGGAGCAAGTGTACAGTCTAAGGTCACGTAAGTAGGACCAGGAGCTAGCTCAGTCTGTTACAACACACATCTTACATGCCTAAGGTCCCCTAAGACCCCAGGTTTAAGTCCCAGCACTGCTTTATGCCAGAGCTGAACAGTGCTCTGGTCTCTCTTTTGTTTCCCATTCTCTCATAATAAACAGATATTAAAAAATAAATAGATAAAAGTACATGAGCAGAAAATATTCAAGGAATGAAAATTTCAGAGATGTGGAAGATCCTGTTCCTCTGAGAGGGAGAGTGGATACCACTTTTCTTTGTGTTTATTGCTTTAGATAATCATCTTAGATAAGAAAGCAAAATGGCCAACAAGGAAATTAGGCTTTTTTTTTTTTAAGTTTAAGCTGTTTCTATTCTTTTCTTTAAATTTTATCTATTTATTTTATTTTATTTTTATCAGAGCACCGATTAGCTCTGGTTTACGGTGGTGCGGGGGATTGAACCTGGGACTTTGGAGTCTCAGGCATGAGAGTCTCTTTGCATAACCATTATGCTGTCTCCCCTCTACCCAGGAAATCAGATGCTTTTCATTTGGGTTTCAGTTTTAACTGCATAGTGATTTCTGCAATCTTGCTAGTTGTCTTCATCTCTGTGTCTCAGTTTCCTAGTTTAATAATGTTGACCATTCAAGGTTTGTTGTGCAACTTAAATCAATTCTCCCAAAGCACCAGGAGCCTTGCTTGGCATATGGTAAGCACTCAAGAAATGACAAGTATTTCTAATATACCATTACTGCCTCTTGTTTAGAAAGACAGGAGAAAGATTTTTCTGACTGATGGTTAATGTGAGCAAAAATTTCTGGATGATTCATGGAATTCAGAGTAAAGGAGATATATTGAGGGAGTACCTCTTATCATTTCTTTTAAAAGCAGTGACTTTCAGGGGTCTGGCGGTAGCATAGCGGGTTAAGCGCACATGGCACGAAGTGCAAGGACCAGCATAAGGATCCCGTTTTGAGCCCCCGGTTCCCTACCTGCAAGGGGGGTCACTTCCCAGGTGGTGAAGCAGGTCTGTAGGTGTCTATCTTTCTCTCCCCCTCCGTCTTCTCTCTCTCTCTATTTCTCTCTGTCCTATCTGATAACAATGGCAGAAATGACAACAATAATGACAACAAGGATAACAGTATGGGAAAAATGGCCCCAGGAGTAGTGGATTCATAGTGCAGGCACTGAGCCCCAGAGATAACCCTGGAGGCCAAAACAAAAACAAAGACAAAGACAAAAACAGTGACTTTCCACACCATTGCGTTAATGAAGATTGAAGTTGACTTTAAGTAATAGAAATTTCAGCTTTTATTATTTAATTAGAGAGTTCTACATATCTGGGGGCAGGGAGCTCCTAGAATTGGCATGGCAGCTCGACACTTCACAGTCAGTGTTTCTTAATTCCCCCAAGACTTTTCCTCATGGCTGCAAGATGGCTGCCGCAGCTCCGGGCACTAGGGACCCACATAAGGCAGGCAAGAGCGATCTTTCCAATTTTCTTAGAAAGCAAACTCTTTCCCGAAAACCCTTTAACCAAATTCGTATTTTTAGTTCGTGGGCCGGCATTATGTTCTTTAGCAGTCACTGGAGGCTGGAGAAGCTGGGCAAGTTATTAGTCATGTGTCTAGGGTCTCAATTTGAAAGCGACCAAATACAGGGATTGACTGTCAGGTCAGCCAATGAATGACACTGGCTTCAGGCATTATTTGGCCTTCTTCTACAAGTGAGCATTTGAATTAGCAAACTGTAGAACCTATTGAAAGAACAGTCTCACCTGACAGACCCTTGAAAACCAGAACGCAATTTCTGGAAGGAGCATTTAGATTGAACGCTCTCATTTAAAATTACATTTATTGGGGGCGGGTGGTGGCACACCTGGCTAAGCGCTCACATTATAATGCTCAAGGACCCAGGTTGGAGCCCCTGGCCCCCACCTGCAGGGGGAAAACTTTTCGAGTGTTGAAGCAGGGCTGCAGGTGTCTCTCTGTCTTTCTCCCTCTCTATCTCCCCCACCCTCTCAATTTCTGGCTGTTATTATCCAATAAAATTTTTTTTAATTATTTAAAATTAAATTTATTGGAGGCCAGGTGGTGGTGCACCTGGTTGAGTGCACATGTTACAATGCGCAAGGACCCAGGTTCAAGTCCCTGGTCCCCACTTGCAGGGGGAAAGCTTCACAAGTGGTGAAACAGCTGGGCTGCAGGTGTCTCTCTTTATCTCTATCCCCCCCTTCCCTCTAGATTTCTGGCTGTCTCTATCCAATAAATAAAGATAAAAATAACAGAAAATTAAAATTAATTTTTTGTTATTAATACTATTTTTATTTTATTTTTTAAGAGATAATGAGATGCTATGTGATGGGTAGTTTGTCTAAGATAGTTTTTTAAAAAATTTATTCCCTTTTTGTTTTTATTGTTGTAGTTATTGATGTCGTCGTTGTTGGATAGGACAGAGAGAAATGGAAAGAGGTTGGGGATGATAGAGAGTGGAAGAGAAAGATAGACACCTGCAGACCTGCTTCACCGCCTGTGAAGCAACTCCCCTGCAGGTGGGGAACCAGGGGCTCGAACCGGGATCCTTAAACCGGTCCTTGTGCTTTGCGCCACCTGCGCTTAACCCACTGCACTACCGCCCGACTCCCTGTTTGTTTTTTTTTAACCAGGTGTGCCACCTCCTGGCTCCTGAATTTCTTTTCTTTCTTTCTTTATTGGGGGATTAATGTTTTACAGTTGACAGTAAATACAATAGTTTGTACATGCATAACATTTCCCAGTGTTCCACATAGCAACACAACCCCCACTAGGTCCTCTGCCGTCC
The DNA here is from genome assembly GCF_950295315.1 of Erinaceus europaeus. NCBI lineage: Eukaryota > Metazoa > Chordata > Mammalia > Eulipotyphla > Erinaceidae > Erinaceus > Erinaceus europaeus. The sequence continues at coordinate 120,736,367 of NC_080185.1, forward strand.
TGTTCCCGGTCCTCAACCCTCCCCCCTATTTTTTAAACGTGAGGACAAGAGAGACTAGAGCACCACTCTATAATATGCAGTGCTGGGAATGAACCTGGGGCCTCCGGCATAAAAGCTGTGCACTCTACCTGTTGAGCCACCCCCCCTCCTTTCCCTCTTCCTTTTGTATTCCCTCAGACATAGTGGGTAGTGAGTTTGCTGGCGGGGCAACAGTAACCTGAGAAATGGAAACACAAAGTGACTGTTCCTACCAGATCATTGTGTTAGTGACCTACTACTATGTAATAAGTTATCTGTAAACTGTACTTATGTAGGAAGATAAGTATTAGGCCACACTTCTGGAGGAGGAAGCTTCGTGACTGGTGCAGGTGTCTCATTTTCTCTGTCTTCCCTCTTGATTTCTCTATGTCCCTATCCAATAAAAATAATAAAATAATATAATAAAATAAATTATTGATGCGGAGGGCAGGCAGTGGTGCACCTAGTTGAGCATACGTTACCACACTCAAGGACCCAGGTTCAAACCCCTGGTTCCCACCAGCAGGAGGGAAGCTTCACAAGCAGTGAAGCAGATGTGCAGGTATCTCTCTTTCTCTCTCCCTCTATGTCTCCCCTCTGGTCTCAATTTCTCCCTGTCCTATCAAATTAAAAGGGAAAGAATGTCCACCTAGAGCTGCGGATTTACCATGTAGGCACGGAGCTCCAGCAATAATCCTGGCGGTGCACGCAAGAGAATCATTGCTGACATCCATACATGGAAATGATCCTAACTAGAATCAAAGGTGCAATATTCTTAAGGCAATGGGATCACATTGTCATGGGAACTAAGAGAGAAAAGTTCCTTTATGGAAGTTATCTGAACCATAAAGACTTGTGATTACTTTTTACCTAGCGACAGAATTAGTAAACAATTACAGATAGAGACACGTATCAGTTATGCTCTTCAAATAAACTGTTCTTTTATGGGAAGCCTGAACACTTTCCTATGTAAGCCTATATGTATCTTGCAGGTCCCTTAACATCAGTGTCTAGTCATTTCTCTCTTAGAAGGAAGAAATCACTCTTGCCTGTCAATTGAAATTCCAATTCCCTAAAATGTCTCTTGGCGCTCTATTTGCAAAAATAAAGAGTCCCAAGCTTTAATACTGTAAACCAAAGGCAACTACAATCCATACCCCTTTGCACCTCCACTTTTCACTGGCAGATTACTAACAATTCTAAGAGTGGTTTGGAGTGCTATACACACCAACATGAACAAAAGCATCATGCACGAAGTCAACACTCACTAACTGATCAGTACAACCTCCAAGCCCACAGCAAGCTCTCTGTGACCCACTGTACAGCTTTCTTTGGGTCCTGGCTATTTAGACTTCATGCACAGATGGAAGCAAGGGTTATTGTATTTTGAAATCATCAAGGGTCCTAATGATAGCTTCTCCACTCATTAGCTGTGTGGCCTTATCCAACTTCCCACTGTCTATCCACCACCTGGTACCATGCACTTCACTTAGAACTCAAGAGCAGTCCATCATCAGTCTAGTAGGAAAGTCAACCTCTTCTGAGCCTCAGTTGTCCCAGTTAGACACTGGAAAATACCTGGTTCACGCTATCAAACCCAAAACATAGAAACATCGCCCTGCATGGCCTTGACCCCCTATTTGCTGCTCCACAACCCCCAGTCTCCGCCCTCTCAAACATTCATTTTCAAAGAATAATCGGATGGTCCTGAAGTGTGATCCACTGCATATACTCAGATCAGACCAATGGGTAGCTGTATCCAGTTAGATTTCAACTCTTGATTTAAAGACATGGATATAGGAACCACAGAGGAATCCATTTCAAACTTAACTGACGGTAATTAAAATGCACATTTCTGTAAGGATCCAGAGGTCAGACCCCTGCAAAAGTTCTTTGCCCTTTCTCGTTGCATCCCCCCAAGGGAGGTAAAGCACTAATATACACCCCAAAAGTGATTTTGATGGACTTCAGAGGAATAGGCCTAATACATATAGTTAAAACAAAATAAATGACCCTATTATTGTTTACTCTCAAACTAGAATAGAGAAAACTGTAAGTTACTTGCTTCTGAAAACTGTTAAGAATTGTTCATTGAGACAAAATGGATGGAGCTGGAGGTGATGATGTTTAGTGAAGTAAATGGGATGCACTGGATCGACCTTCCCGTGGTGCATCCCGTGAGTACCCATTCATTGGGGAAACTGACGATCCTTCCTAGCCGACTGAATCCACATGGATCCCAGTCACTTTCAAAGCCATTTAACTGGCTACAGAAGAAGGGCAAACGCTAGAAGAAGAAGAGTGAAGTAAATAAGAGATGAAAAGCAAGATGGTTTCACTCATGTGGAAACTAGATAACTGATACATATGAACTTGAAAAAAAAAAGTAAAAGAAAAAACAGAAGCAAATTGTCTCTAAGACTCTGTGAGAACTCTGGTAGTTCTTGTTGGGAGAATGGGGTCACAGAACTCTGGTGGTGGGTGTGATGTGGGACTACACACTGGAATCTTACAATCCTGTAAACCGCTATTAATCCCCCCCCACACACACACACGAGAGAGAGAGAGAGAGAGAGAGAGAGAGAGAGAGAGAGAGAGAGAGAGGGAGAGGGAGAGGGAGAGGGAGGGAGGGAGGGAGGGAGAGAGAGAGAGAGAGGGAGAGAGAGAGAGAAAGAGAGATTTGGTTGTTCTGGGCCAGTGAAATAGTTTACTTAGTGTGTTGCTTTGCCATGTGCCATGAGCCTTCAGTGCTGTTCTCTCCCCGTCCCTCTCCCTCTCCCTCTCCCTCTCCCTCTCCCTCTCCCTCTCCCTCTCCCTCTCCCTCTCCCTCTCCCTCTCTCTCTCTCCTTCCATCTTAAAAAAAGAATTGGCAATTCTGAGAACAAATTTATACTTAGTTTAAGATACATTTGGAAAATACTATTAGAACGCTGTAATAAGATGAAATGGAGTGTGGACTCCTTTACCAATAGGATGCAACTAGAGCAAGCAATTTTCTAACCATCTCTAGTGCTGTAGTTCTGCACAAACCAGCCACATAAAAGAAATAGCTCAGAAATTCAGTTTGCTCCACAGTAAAAAATAAAAGCTACTCTTTTCATCTAGAAATCTTAGCTACCTCTCCCTTCATTCCTTCATGTCCTGCAGACGGCTCCTTTTCTTCTGCCTTGATTGCTTTCCATTTGCTGCTGGAAGAAGAAACCAAACCCCTCATTTTTATGTTGGATCAGTCCCCTATTGTTGACACAGCTATCTCAGTTTTCCAATTGTGAAGCTTAGCTACATTAGCACCAACTGTGGTTTCTGTCCTCCCTAAAGTTTGTTGACAGAAATTGAGCCAGAGTAAAACATCTGTGTTTGTATTTGTGTTGGTGTTTCTGTATGAGCGTGTACAAAACACAGAAGAAGCTCTAAGTTCATTTAAGGGCTAATTGTCTTTATTAAAAAAAAAAAATCCTTACTCGCTGTTAGTTCTCATTTTTAAAACACTAAAATGAAGATAAGAATGTGACATGGGCCACAGAATAATGGTGAGAAAAGTTGAGCTTTCAGTTCTATTGATAATTTCATGCTAACAGGCTGGGTGGCTGTAATAGTCAACCTCCAAGATGGCGCCCAATGAGCTCTTCCTTCCAAGCTTCGTAAGCTTATGCCTTTTTTCTATTGCTCACACAGACCGACCTTGATATAATGTGGGAGGGAATGACATTATATCAAGGTTGGTCTGTGTGAGCAAGAGAATACATCAGATGGGATGTTTATGACTTTTGGAGTTAGACCACAAGAGGCATTGTGGATTTTCTACATTGCCCTCCTGTCTGTCACTCTGAGGGAAGCCTATTACTATGCCACTCAAGCAGTCCTGTGGGAAGGCACACATGGTGAGATTTATGGAACAGAGGTTTGCGGCTAACACTCATTTGAGTAACCTGGTAAGAGGTTCTTCTAGCCCCACCAAGCCTTCTGATGACTATAGTCTTGGTTACTATGTTGACTGCAATCTCTTGAGATATCCGGAGCCAGAACTACCATCCAAGTACTTACTAAGCTTATGACTCACAGGCAGGAATGGCTTTTGCATAACCATGATGCCCTCTCCTCAGTTCAGCAATGATTTTTGTAAAAACAATGTTTTTAATGAGTGATTTAACATTGTTTTTCAAAAATTATCAGATTTCAGGATTATTTATTTTCATCCCCACACTTGGTGGAGAACAGTTTTTTTTTTAATTCTGAATTTTATTGATTCATCAAATATCTTTCTGAGATCCAGATAAATTGCTGGTGGTAGATGGATATGTCTGTATCTATTATTATTTTCAAAAAGAAATTTTATTTTGTGGGGGAGAGGGAGGAGATTTATCTTTTAGAATTATCTGTTGGCAGCCATTTCATTTACAGTACTCTTAGGGGCGGGGTGGTGGCTCACCTGGTTGAGCGCACAGGTTATGGTGTTTGAGGACCTGGGTTCAAGCCCCTGGTCCCCAACTGCAGGCGGAAAGCTTTGCGAGTGGTGAAGCAGGGTTGCAGGTCTCTCTCTCTCTCTCTCTCCCTCTTTCTCCCTTTTCCTCACGACTTCTGACTATCTCTATCCAGTAAATAAATAAAAATAATTAAAAAAATTTATAGCACTCTTTAACTTGCCTTCCCACTACTCTTTAGTCATAATCAATAGAGGTGCTGTGTGTGGTTTCTAGGAAAGCAGCCACAAGGAGACATTTTATTCACCAGGTCTTCTCTGTTATAAGGCGCTGTGCAGCCCAAAGACGTCGTTGGCAGCACTAACTCAGCCTGCCTTGTTTTCCCCAAACACTCGCCCTCTTCAAACTAATCCCAGGTACCATTTAGGCAAATCTTCATATGATACGCAACCATTGGGATTATTCTGATCCATGTCAGCAGTGAGATGATTACATGCTTGAGTCAGGAAGAGTCTACATTTAAACAGTGCCCTCTTTTCTGCTGTTTCAGTCAATTCACAGTTATGTCCAGGAATAAAGCAAGGCCTTGGGAAAAGACTAGCAAAAACCAAAAAGAGATCTTGCATTGTTTGTTTCTACACTAAAGCACATCAATTCCTTTTTTTTTTTTCTCCTTGCCCTGCTCCAAGGTGTCTCAGTTATAAACAAATGTGATTTACTTTCAGTAAATGTGAGACTGCAAAATGACCTTGTGTTTAACAATGTCAAAGTGTGTGATAAATGAAGAAGACAAAATTGGTGAGAAATACATTTAGGAGGTCACTGTGGACTTGATAAATGAAAAATTGACAAGCTCTTTCCCTGGAGACTGTCTTTAAAACATCAGTGAAATATGAAAAACAAGAGGGGAGGAAATTATGTAGCCAAACTTGGAAGGGTTTTTGTGAAATCTGAAGTAGTTACAGAGAACCAAATGCCACTTGATAAATTCCAAGGCACCTTTTATGAGTCAGGCATCTCTTTTTAAGATTTAAGGACTGGGTCAAGGTCCTTCCCCAAATGTCCCCTTCGTGGAACTTGCATCACCACTCAGGGATGCATCTGGCAAAGCATGATCATCCTGCCAAATGCAAACAGAGATAATTTTATTTCTCCTTTTTAAAGCTGGATGCATTTTTATTGCAAGTACCTTTTCCTGCATCTACTGAGATGCTCTTAGGATTTTTAGCAGTCATTCTGCTATGTGGTATGTCATATTTTTGCCTTTCCATATGTTGAACCATCCTTGAATCTCAGAAATAAGTTCCACTAGAACATTGTGTGTGATCCTTGTCATGTATCGTTGAACTCTTTGGGTTAATATTTTGTTCAGGGTTTGTGCATCTCAGTTCAGTAGGGATATTAGCCTATGACTTTCTTTTCTTGTAGTGTTACAGGAATTCTAGTGAAGAGGGACTGGGGAGGAATCAAAGTGAGAAAGAAGGCGCTATAATGATGGAAGCAGAGGTTGTATGATATACTTTGGAGGATGGGACCACAAGCCAAGGGATACTAGAAGGTTCGAAGGAGGAAGGAAATGGATTCTGAAGTTTCCGGAAAGAGCCATCCCTGCCAGCACCCAGACTTCAGTGTAGTGAAACTGATTTTGAATTTCTGACCTTCAGAACTATAAAGTAATAAGTTTTTATTGTTTTAGGTCATCAATTCTGTGGTGCTTTGTTACAGAGCAATTGAAAACTAGTATACTTGTCTGCTCTTCTACTTAATCTTTTTTCTTGAAAAATTGCTTGCACTGAGATTACTCTCAAGGTTTGCTTCTGGAGGCATTCAAACTGACACTCACTCTCTCTGTCTCTCACTTTTATCCCCTTTTTACCACTCTTTTCAAGCCTGCACTGTCTTTTCTTGGACTGTTGCTGGATTTAATATTTTACTATTGAAATACCAAGCACACCACCATCCCACGGGTATTTTTATTGATTTAACTATAGATTGCGCTTTCACTTGGTTTCTTTCGTTCCTATTTTATTGGGGAATAAACGGTTTATAGGATGGTACAACTTCTCCCTGTGGTAGGTATCTACAGGTCACTCTCACACTCAACTTGGGATCTTTTCTGTCATCATACATACAGTCAACAAGGCCCACGTCACACCCCCCACCAAGCCCTCCTTGCCTAGAGTCCTTTGCTTTCGGGTGGTGCACCTCACCCAGACCAAGTTTCACTTTGTGCTTTCCCTTCCTGTCCCTGTTTGTTTCAAGTCCCACCTCTATCACTTGGTTTCTTTGTACATAACTACAGTATTGTATGGTTATGATTGCGTGAAGGGAGATTCTTGTTCAAATGAAATTAAGACTCTCCTGTAAATTCTGAGTGGTTTGACATTCATTAATGTCATCTGCACAGAGCTCTTTATTTAAAAAAAAAAAGGTTTTGAAGATTTTCAAGGAACTTGTTCATCAAGTGCCTCCCCCCCCCCCCGTGCATATGAAATCAGGGAAGTGAGCATCTACTGTATCTATTGGGGCTCACTCACAGAGACAGAATCAATTACAGCTGGCTTAAACAGAAGAGGACTAAGAAGGGGGATTAAGTAGTAATATCACCAGGAAGGCTGAAGAGACAGGCTGTGCTCAACTGCCAAGGCAACTTATAAAGCCAACTGTAAGCCCGGGTCTCCAGGGCACTGTTGCTCTGACTGCAATCTGGAAGGTGCTTTTTGAGTGGGCCACTCTCACTCAAATGCCAGTGTGAAAGATGCCGCTTCTGTTGTGACCAGGAAGCCACTTGTGCTAAATCAGGAAACCACGGTCTCAGCTGCTGGCACTGGAACCTCGCCACTTCAGCTATGATCTGCCTCCACAAAATGAATTTCTCCCCCCTGGCTTCTCCTCCAGCAGGATTTGGTTCTAAATTCAAGTACTGGATGAACACATCTGTTCTGTGGAGTCTACATTTCATCCACAAGTTCAGTCAGAAGGGCGTCTGGAAGCCAGAGCTTCTTGATCTCGAGTCTCTGGAAATCAGGGAGGCACAGCAAGGATGTTGGGAGAGAATTGAAAAAGTCAGCCCACAAAGCCCACTGTGACCATACACTAGCAACATACTGGAATGGCAAGAAGGAAAGGCATCTTGTTTAGTGTTTCTCAGACTAGAAGACATCATTAACCACAACAGCCCCATTCCAGTTAAGGGAGATGAATGCTCTACTGTCACTAGATTGTTTACACAATAATATTGGGTCTCATTGACTTACGTTTTTTTGTGAGCTTATTTTTACAACAAACTGACTCAGCTTTCAGACCTCAGCTTCCCTCTCTGACCCCTCTGCATGTCAACCCCAGAGAATAGTTTTGGGTTGATGATCTTGAGATTTCATCCCATAACTCGAGGATTAATGTAACAGTTGTTGGTTCAGTTACTGGCTTGTCAGAAAAGTCAGTTTTACAAAGAAACACAGAAAAGCATGTCAAAGCATTTCTAGCAACCCAACAGCTTATGGGACTGCAAAATCTTGAATTAGGCCAGACTACAGGGATTTTGTGAACTGTGGTCATGTTCCCTGAAGCTCAGAATGTCCAAGGGAGAGGAAGAGTAAGCGGTTCTGAGCTAACGAGGTCAAGTCCCAATTCATGGAAGCTGAGGAGTTTGGGTAGAGGCTATGACTACGAGTTCATCGGATGTCAAGATAGAGGGCACACTAATTACTAATTACTGCCTTTACTTCCCAAGGAAAACATTGGGAGATGGCTGATCTCTTTAGCTTTGTGAGGATGACATTTTACAATGCTGACTTTCCTGTGTCCACCCCTATATTTCTGTGCATGTATCCTTAAAGATGTTGGGATTGCAAAGAGAAACAAAAAAACGTACCTTGTTGAAGGTGGTTTATCCGTTGGATGGTTTCGCAAATAAATGCTCAGTGAAACACAAATTGAGAAGCTGGCTTCTTGGAAACAGCTCAGAGAGCAAGCTGTTTCTTTTCAGCATCATTAAAGTTTGCATATCACAGTCATTTGAATAATTACAGGGGATCTTGGGAAACCAGTAGCAAAATATGAAATAACAAACACCTGGGAAGATGGCAGTTGTGAGCTGGAAGGGGGCCCTGTGAGACAACAGGTAAATGCTAGGTGATCAGGTGGGAGCAGTTATTGTAGGTGTCGCACTAGAGGCTGTGACACAAGAGACTGAAGTCTTCTGTTTCTGTTTGTTCCCCAAACAGATGATCAGGAAACCTGCTATTAGTTTCTGTGTGCACTGCATGATATAAACAACTTTTTAAGAAATGCATTCCATATTTATTAAACAAATTTGACAGTAATTACTATTCCTGCAAAGGACTCTTTCTTTCCTTTCAGCCTATTGGGTCCCAAATAAATCTGTGAACATTTTAATGGAGTGAATGAATGTGATCATGTGAAAGCCTCTATCATTGATTTAATATTAGCTATCAATTATAAATCATCTACATTAAAATCCAGGCCCCCCCAAACATATCCTACTGAATGGGAGAATATATTTGGACATCCTACATCATAAAAAAGATTGATATCCAAAATATATAAAGAATTCATGGGGTTGGGTGGTGGTACACACGAATGAGGACATGCAGTACTAAGCGCAAGGACCTGGGTTCGAGCCCCCAGCTCCCCACCTGCAGGGGGGATGGACACTTCACAAGAAGTGAAGCAGGTTTCCGGGTGTCTCTCTTTCTCTCTTCCTCTCTCTCTCTCTCTCTCGCCCCCTCTTTTCTCAAGTTCTGCCTGTCCTATTCAATAAAATGAAGAAGAGGCGGGAAGGCCACCAGGAGCAGTAGATTCTTAGGGCAGGTACCAAGTCCAAGCAATAACCTTGGAGGGAAAAAAAAGAAAAAAAAAAAAAACCATGCAACTCAACATCAAAAAACACAACCCAATTTAAAAAAAAAAAGGGGGACTAGCATTATTAGCAGAGCTACAGACTTTCATACCTGAGACCCCAAAAGTCCCAGGTTCAATCCCCAACACCACTGTAAACCAGATCTGAATAGTGCTCTGGTGGAAAAAAATTGGGGGGCCAGGAGGTGGCACACTTGGTTGAGTGCACATATCATCATGTAGGGGGACCTGAGTTCAAGCCCCCACTCTCCATGTGCAAGGAGGGAGGCTTCATGAGCAGTGAAGCAAGTCTGTAGGTGTCTCTCTTTCTCTCTCCTACGCTATCCCTCCCTTCTCAATGTTTGTCTGTCCTAATATAAAAGGGCAGGGAGGGAGTCGGGCTGTAGTGCAGCGGGCTAAACGCAGGTGGCGCAAAGCACAAGGACCGGCATAAGGATCCCGGTTCGAACCCTGGCTTCCCACCTGCAGGGGAGTCGCTTCACAGGCGGTGAAGCAGGTCTGCGGGTGTCTATCTTTCTCTCCTCCTCTCTGTCTTCCCCTCCCTCTCTCCATTTCTCTCTGTCCTATCCAACAATGACAACAACAATAATAACTACAACAATAAAACAACAAGGGCAACAAAAGGGAATAAATAAATAAAATAAATATAAAAAAAGAAAAAAATGATAAAAGGGCAGGGAAAGGGGGAGGTGGCCATTGGGATTGTGGATTCATGATACCAGCCCCAGTGATAACCCTGGTGGCAAAAAAGAAAAAAAAACAGATAAATAAACTGGGAAGGGGAGTGCAGTGAAGGAGATCTGAGTAGACACTTCTTCAAGGAAGATACACAGATGTCCGACAGGCTCACGAGAAATTTTCATCGTTATTTATCACCAGGGAAATGCACATCCAAACCACAATGAGACATCTCTGCACACTCGTGAGAATGACCTCCACCAAAAAGACCAGAGACAGCCAGTGTTGGCGAAGGGTGTAGAGAGAAAAAGGAGCCCTTAAACACTATTGGTGGGCATGCGAATTGATGCAGTCACTTTGGAAGACAATATGGGAGGGTCCTGGTATTGTTTTTTTTTTTTAATTTCTTAAGATTGCCTTATGAGCCATCAGTTCCACGTTTAGGTATCTGCAATTTATGAAAATGTGAATTTAAGAAAAATTTAAGAATTTTTAAATTCTTGCATAATCATTATGCTATCTCACCCTACTCAATTTAAATAAAAAGATGAAATCCTGCCATTTGCAATAGCATGGATGGTGAGTACATTATGCTAAGTAACAAATAAGAAAAGAGAAGACAAAAGTCTTATTTGTATGTGGAAGGTAAAGAAACAAAGGCAATAGACAAACCAAAGCAAATACATGGATTCTGGCCAGAGAACCAGAGGGGAAGCAGGAGACAGTCAGGGTAAAGGGGACCAGTGGACAGTGGCGGTGGAGGGTCATGGGGACCCTAGTTGGAGGTCTGGTATGACCAGTGCCAACTCACTGGAAACAAACACATATCTAAACTCATCCCTTCAAATCAGCCTTTATTACAAATCAGCGTCCCCCCCCACCACTCTCCTTTCTGTTTTCCTTAGATCAAGTTCCCAGAGTATGACTATAGACTAACAGCATCAGCATTACCTGGGAACTTGCTGGAAATGCAGAATCCAGCGTCTGACTGCAGACCCACAGGCCAGCTTCTCTGGTGTTCCAAGCCATCCCTCTCCCCACCTCATGTGGATGTGAAAGTGTAACTGAGTGAGAGACTCCATTTTGATTTCTAACTTAGTCACTCTGCACTAACCCTAAGCTTCACTTGGGGCTTTCCCAATTATAGCTACTAGGAAAGAAATATTTTTACTAATCGTGTAGGTGTGTCTGATAACCAGAGACCGGTTGCAAACAGAAAATAGAGCACAAATAAGAAATGTTCTCAGGGAGTTCTCCGATGCCCCAACTGAACACCCAGACCCCTGGCATCAGATCTAGACACTGGACCCCGTCCCCGTTACCAGCACGCTACCCCTTTTCCCAAGACCCCCTCCCTTTCTATCCCTGTCAAAGTCTAAAACCCTGGCCTGAAAGCAAGACAGTTTTGTGAGAAGAGGGTCTGCCGTCTCCTCAGGTAGCCAGCACCTGAAAACAAACCCATTTTCTGCTCGCCAATGCTTGTGTCTTGAATATTGACTTCCAAACTGCAAACACCGACCCTTGGCATTCGATAACTAAAGGCCACGTGTACACGATGACGCATTGCCGCATCTCTCACAGCTTAGTGTCCATCGCAGAGGTCAGTTTCGTGGCAGCACCGTCATGCCCATTCATCTACACGCTGTCTAAGGCTCTTCCTGTGTTACAAGGGCAGAGATGAGTACTTGGAACAGGGACTCCTCAGCCTGCAAAAACCTCAATGAGTCTCTGGTGAAAAAGTTTACTGATGCCAGCTCTCAGTGATTCAAACGCTCACACTCTTCCACGGACCTGTGTTTACAGCACACCAGACAGCAACACAAAATGACGACAGTACAAAACAGTTTTAAAGGAGCACCCAGACCATACGCTCCCCTCTTGAGGATGCCAGGGCTCTCTTTAGTCCGTGAATCCTTGCCCCAGGAGAGGAAAGACAGAAGGCAAGGCTGCCTCGTTATTGATTTACTTGACAAGAATTCACTGGGTGTCTGCTCTGGGAGAGGCACTCTGGGGACTGCAGGATGCAAAGATGAATAAAGCATGAGGCTTCTTGGGGGCTCACAGCCTGGCGAGGGAGGCAGATGTGTTAAATAATTATGACAAGAAGAGAATGATGTGTTGTGGAAGGAGAGGGAGGAGAGCCAGGGGAGCAACTACAGCAGCAATGTGCAAATCCATCCCAGGCTCTTGCTTCTTAAACAATCATGCACAAAACCTGGGGAGAGGCTTATTTACAAAAGGGAGTCAGGTTGAAATTAAAAATTGCCAGTGAGACAGGTTTTCTTCTTTCTGAGCAATTAATTACAGACAGCGGAAGATCCTTTGTCTAATTCCAAACCCACACAAAATCTTGACACCCAACATGTGCTTGGTCGCGTGCGTGACCCAGGTTGAGGCCCAGCAACATATAGATGGAAGGCTCTGTGTCACCAGAAGAAGTTCGGGTGCTATTGCGGCTCTTTCTTTCTCTCTGTTTTCTTCTCTCTCTCTTTTTTAAATTTTCTATTTATAAAAAGGAAACATTGACTAAACCATAGGATAAGAGGGGTACAGTTTTGCACAGTTCCCACCACCAGAACTCCGCATCCCATCCCCTCCCCTGATAGCTTTCCTATTCTTTATCCCTCTGGGAGTATGGACCCAGGGTCATTGTGGGATGCAGAAGGTGGAAGGTCTGGCTTCTGGAATTGCTTCCCTGCTGAACATGGGTGTCGACAGGTCCATCCATATTCCCAGTCTGTCTCTCTCCCTAGTGGGGAAGGGCTCTGGGGAAGCAGAGCTCCAAGGCACATTGGTGGGGTTGTCTGCCCAGGGAAGTCTGGTTGCATCCTGCTGGCATCTGGAACCTGGTGGCTGAAAAGAGAGTTAACATACAAAGCCAAACAAATTGTTGAACAATCATGAACCTACAGGCTGGGATAGTGCAGATGAAGTGTTTGGGGGGGGGGGGGTTCCTCCATTCTGTAGATAGCTAGTAGGCATATTTTGGTTATATTTCAAAGGACCTGTAGCTATACTAGTGTTTTGTTTTGTTTGTTTTTTGCCTGAGCCTGAAATCTGATTTGCAGGTGAATCCTAATTATTGGCTGGGGAGATGATATCACGGCTGGGAAAAGGACTAGAAAGCTGGATCAGGGAAGAGAGTAGCTCCATAATATGGGAAAGGTGTATAAATATTGTTGACTGTAAACCCCATCGATTTGATGTGATCTGGGGCCCATAATTAGCTTAGGAGCCTGTGTGACCTCTGCATCCCTCTAAGTCTGAGCTCACATTCTGTGGTCATGAGTAAGAACATTCCACGCTGCTCCAATATCAGGACCCATCTTCCTCAGGTGTATCATAGAGTATGTTGTCCATCCTCCCTTCGGAAGATGGGGAACATTCTCTACCATTGTTGATCCAGGTTGAGGGCAAGGTCCTATGGGGGAACCACAAAGGGGTCTATTTTGTTGTTCCTGACAGAGACGACTAGTAACAATGGAGAGAGGGATTTATTTAAGGTCTAGGCCCATCAAGTCTGTCTGGGAGTCTCAGGACCCCCCAAACAGGGTCCCAGCTGGTGGAATGACCTGATAGTGACTAAAGAGTGATCGTTAAAGTCTGCCAGTCTCTTGTCCTTCTTCAGCTTTTGAAGTCCTTGCTTTGCTAAGGTTAGCTTTGGAGTGAGTGAGAGAACTGTAATAGGAAGTAGGTGAGGAGGGTATCTAAGTCTAAATGGACACTATTTCATTATGAACTTGATACTGACTCACTGAAGACTATTGTGTATTTTTGCTTACAGGTAGCTATTTTGCCCTAATTTATGGATACATGTGAACATATGCTCTATCTTACGGGACCTGGCCTATATCTAGGTTTTGGGACTTTGTTAGGCAGTGAACCTCCTAGAATGGAATTAGAGAATACCATGAAAGGAAAGGTCTCACCCGAGTGATGAGGGTGAAGGGTTGGCAATCCATGCCTGACGTCTCTGTACACTGTCTGAGGTGAAGCATGCTGAGATGGTACTTGTTGCATTGGTTAGGTTGGAATTGGCGGATGCAATATCGTTTGGCTTGACTTGAGAGAAGCATGCAGGGAAGTGAGCCCCACCCCAGAGGTTCCAGGATTGGGAGAAACATAGGCTCTATAGACAAAGCGGGAGATTCCTGTTGTCTTAGGGTTTAAGAAGACAATAGGTAGTTATTGCTATAATCACATTGTTTGGCAATTGGGTTAACTTTGAAGAATCCCTTTATTAGGATTTGCTGTATCATACACACCCTCACCATATTTTATGTCCTTTGACATTATTTGCATATAGCTATGCCACCAGTTGCTTTTGTTCTCCCTGGACTAAGCTTTTAAGAGAGTCAACATATCAAAGACTCAGCCTATGTATTAAAAAGACTCAGTCTGTACTTTTAAAAGTTTGAGACATTCAATCAATTTTCCCCTCTCATATTAATTAAATAGTGATTTATAAACTACAAATTGATGGGAGTGTACATATACACCATTCCCACCACCAAAAGACCGTGTCCCATCCCACCCCCCTACCCCCCCACCCCATGAAGCTGAACATCCACCCTCTCCCTCCACCCAGGGTTTTTACTTTGGTGCCTTACTCTCAATTTAATTAGATCCTGCATTGAATTTCCCTTTCTGTTCTTCTTTCTCAACTTCTACTTATGAGTGGGATCATCCCATACTTGTCTTTATCTTTCTGACTTAGCTCACTTAACATAATTCCTCCTAGCTCCATCCAAGATGGGTCAGAGAAGGTGGGTTGATTGTTCTTAATAGCTGCGTATTATTCCATTGTGTAATTATACCACAGCTTTCTCAGCCACTCATCTGTTGTTGGGCACCTGGGTTGCTTCCAGGTTTTAGCTATTACAAATTGTGCTGCTATGAACATAGGGGTACAAATATATTTTTGGTTGGGTGTTATAGAGTCCCTGGGGTATATCCCCAGAGAGGAATTCCTGGATCATATGGAAGGTCCATGTCTAGCCTTGTAAGAGTTCTCCAGACTGCTCTCCACAGAGGCTGGACTTCTCTTTCTGGCTATCTGAATGAGAAATCGGTCCGGAGCTGTGAAATTATGCATGCTTGAGGCCCTGGCTTTATGAACAAAGAAAACACAGTGTGCTTAAAAGAAGTACTCTAGCTTCTTCCTCATGCAACTTTTTGCAGTTAGACTGGAGTCTTGAATTGTGATCATACAGAGAAGCAACTGAATATGTCATTGACTGAAATTTCTTTGGATCTGAATTAAGCCTCCTCGCACATTACTTGACGCTAGCCAGCTTTGTGTTTGGTCATTATATCATCAATATTTCCTTTCAGATCAGTAGTCAGTGGTCAAATGTAACAATGGAGTATTTTGGTAACCACTGAGAACTTTCCCCTCTGATGCAGCATGAGGATGCTATACTGTAAGGATATTCAGTCATGAAAAATTCCTCTAAGTCTCATTCAGCCTGTCTCCAAGAACATCTTGACAGACTGTCAATGACTTTGCTGGTCTTTTGATTTTCTTTGGATACCATACTCTCTGATGTACTATTCAGACAGTTCCACTAGAAATGTGATTTGAAGTGGTCAGAAATAACTGGTTTCAAGAGACTCTTTCCTCCCCAGGAGCCTAATATCTGCATTTTGGTCTTCATAAACAGCTCTTGCAATATACTGTTCTAGAACCTTGTTCTACGAATGGTCTATTAGTCATACAGACACTCACATTGCTTATAGCCTATAGAGTCCTTCATTGCCCTTCTAAGAATTTGTGCTTTGAGCATCTCCCACATACCTAAAGATTCTTCAAAGCTGTTAAATACAATCTCTGATTCAAGTTTTCCCAGAGTTCTGGAATGTAACTGATTCAATTCCAAAGGGTTCAAAAGTCAAAGAACTTAAAATTAAAGAACAGGTTAATCTATAAGCTTACAGTCTTCACATTCATCTTTGTCTCCAAGTCATTATTGATGTTTGATTTACAGTCTCCAGTTCAAAGATCCTACTTCTTAAAACAGAATAGCAAGCTGCCGGGGGGGGGGGGGATCACTTCCTAAGCGGTGATACAGGTCTGCAGATGTGTATCTTTCTTTCTCTCTTTCTATCTTCCCCTTCCCTATCAATTTCTCTCTGTCATATTCAAAAGAAAAAGAAAAAAAAAAAAGAAAAAATTGCCGCAGGAGCAGTGGATTTGTGGTGCAGGCACTGCACCCCAGCAATAACCCTGGAGGCAAAAAACAAACAAACAAACAAAAAAAACTACCAAAACCCAAAAGATCAAGAAAATAGCTTCAGGCTGAGTCAGGCAGCTTTCTTTGCCATCAGTTATACAGTGTTTACCGACATTCTCTTCTCTACCTTAGTCAATATTCTAAGAAGAAAAAAATAACATCCATTTTGCCTGCTTAATTTTTTCTTTTTCTACTAGACAGTTATTTTTTAATGTCTTATTAGTACATTAATAATGATTAACAAGATTATAAGATAGTAGGGATATAATTCCATACAGTTCCCACCACCAGAGTTCTGTGTTCCTTCCCCTCCACTGGAAGTTTCCCTATTCTTGATCCCTCTGGGGAGTATGGACCAAAATTCTTTTTGGGGAACAGAAGGTGGGAGGTCTGGTTTCTGCAACTGCTTCTCCGCTGGACATGGGTGTTGACAGGTCGATCCATACCCTGAGTCTATTTCTATCTTTCCCCAGTGGGCTAGGGCTTTGGGGAGATGAGACTTCAGGACATATTGGTGAGGTGGTCTGCCCAGGGAAGTCAGGATGAAATCACAGTAGCATTTACTAGACAATTATAAATGGGGGTACCTGACTGCACTGTCTTACTACTATCTTTGGTGTCACCTCCTTTAAACTTTGGATTTTACAGGAATTTTCCTGGAATCACCTCCTGCCTCATTCCCTGTGTGCTCCGCACTCCCCCTGCTCTCTCCATTTTTATGACTGGAATCCTAAACTTTGCAGTCCTTGCAATCTTTAATCACTGTAATCTGAAATCCTTAACTGAGGCCCTGCTGCTGGGAACAATCCAAACCTATTTTCTATCCCTTTTTAATTTGTGTTCTTCCATTTTGGGTCAATTTTTATATATATTTCCCATGTCTTAGAAAGCTAGGATGTTATATGTAGTTTTAGTTCATTTTGTTTTTCCCTTCTATTTAAAAAAAATGGAGCAGGGAGTTGGGTGGTAGTGCAGCGGGTTAAGCACACATGGCGCGACGCGCAAGGATCTCCATAAGGATCCTGGTTCGAGCCCTCGGATCCTTATCTGCAGGGGGGTCTCTTCACAAGCAGTGAAGCAGGTCTGCAGGTGTCTATCTTTCTCTTCCCCTCTCTGTCTTCCCCTCCTCTCTCTATTTCTCTCTGTCCTATCCAACAACAATGACATCAATAATAATAACCACAACAATGATAAAACAAGGGAAACAAATGGGGAAAAATAGCCTCCAGGAGACAACAATGAGATACCACTTCTCTCCTGTGAGAGTGTCATACATCAGAAAAGGTAACAGCAGCAAATGCTGGAGAGGGTGTGGGGTCAAAGGAACCCTCCTACACTGCTGGTGGGAACGTCAATTGGTCCAGCCTCTGTGGAGAACAGTCTGGAGAACTCTCAGAAGGCTAGAAATGGGCCTACCCTATGACCCTGCAATTCCCCTCCTGGGGATATATCCTAAGGAACCCAACACACCCATCCAAAAAGATCTGTGTACACATATGTTCTTGGCAGCACAATTTGTAATGGCCAAAACCTGGAAGCAACCCAGGTGCCCAACAATAGATGAGTGGCTGAGCAAGTTGTGGTCTATATACACAATGGAATACTACTCAGCTGTAAAAAATGGTGACTTCACCGTTTTCAGCCGATCTTGGATGGAGCTTGAAGAACTCATGTTTAGTGAAATAAGTCAGAAACAGAAGGATAAATATGGGATGATCTCACTTTCAGGCAGAAGTTGAAAAACAACATCAGAAGAGAAAACATAGTAGAACCTGAACTGGAGTTGGTTTATTGCACCAAAGTAAAAGACTCTGGAGTAGGTGGGGTTAAGAATACAGGTCCAATAAGGATGACAGAGGACCCAGTGGGGTTTGTATTATTATGTGGAAAACTGAGAAATGTTATGCATGTACAAACTATTGTATTTACTGTCGAATGTAAAACATTAATACCCCAATAAAGAAATTAAAAAAAAAATAGCCTCCAGGAGCAGTGGATTTGTGGTGCAGGCACCGAGCTCTAGTGATAACCCCAGAGGCAAAAACAAAAAAAAAATGGAGCAATGTGGTCATGTATAGTAAACTTCCTTTGTGTTATTAATTTTTGGAAATTATAAAGTGTCCCATACTGTGGCATTAGGGCACAGTCAGAATTACACCTGGTGCTTGCCCCTGGTGGAGCTCTCTTTGGCCAAAAGGGTTTGGCCACCCACCTCTCAGGACTGAAAGCACTGCCTTTAGCCAAAGTCACCTGGAGAGACAGCAACAGAAACTTTATGACTGATGAACATATTGAGGACAATGTTTCCCTTTTCTTCCCTCCCTTTATCAGAGCGCTGCTCAGCTCTGGCTATGGTGGTGCAGGGGATTGAACCTGGGACCTGGGAGCCTCAGGCTCTTTTTGCGTAACCATTATGCTTTCTTCCTCCGCCCAGTTTTCCTACTCTAGTTCATCTGACACTATCTGGAGGACTTCGCCTCTGGTGACACAATACACCTGAGTTCGAATCTCCTTACCACATATGCCAGAATGGTAGTCTAGAGTTTTTTTTTTTCTCTCTCTCTCTCTGTCTATCTCTGTCTCTCATTAAATGAATAAATGGACCAATCTTCATAACGCTTTTCCACATTTAAAAAACATTTGGTTAGGTGGTCCTAATGATCAAATTTCTAGAAAGATGCTAAAGGAATTTGGCTTTAGACCATTTAAACTGACCATACTGAAGTTTGCTTCGAGCAGAAAGCATGCAAACAAGGTTGATGATTTGTAAAGGAATAAGCAGCCTCCATTGTATGCTGAGAGCAGGAAATAGTGATTTGTTTTGCAGGAAGCTTTTGAGAAGCCACGGGGGAAGGGGCGGCAGGGCTGATAGCTGCATTATTCAGCATGAAAAGAATTTTCACGGAGAGTCCATCTATTTCCCCCAGTTTGTAAACTTTCTTAGTCAAACGGCTCATTTCCATTTCCCTAGAGAGAAGCCTGCTATGCAAATTTCCAGAGCCAGGCTTGCATTTCCAAATTTTGTTACACATGCCCAGACCAAGAAGGGGATAAACCCCCTGATTCAGTGAATGACAAGACTAAGGGGAGACCAAGAAGAAAGGAGAGGACCAGAAAGAGAGCAGAGGACACATGGGAGCTCTCTGGCACTTGTCCTTAGTATCTCATCACATTTGGGTCACTTGTCACCCTCTCCTCTTGTCCCCTCAACCTCAGACTCCACCCCCCCAGCCCCCGAAATTGCTAGGTCCAATGAAGAATCAGAAGTTTTCAAAATAATACCAGACACCAGAAATCTCACCTCGGGAAACACAAGACTTCCAGATCCCTGTGCATATTATGAAAAAGGCTATCAAGTCTCTTGTGCAAGAATTATGCCTGGAAGACCCACAGTTCCTGGTCTCTCAGTGGGGAGGAGTGAGCTTTCAGGGTACAAAGCAAGGAAATATTCACCAGGGGTATTTTGTTTCTTGGTTTGTTTTTCATATGATTAAATTTCTTTCTTTGTTAACATTACCATCAATCACATCCTACCAAATGATAAGCCTAAAAAAAAAATTAGTGCTTTGTAAAGAGCTAACAAAAATTACAGTGGAAAACGGCAAGACCTTATAATAGTGGGTCTGGCCAGTCACAAAAAAGGAAACTTGCATTTTAACATCTCTGAAAACATTCTACCAGATGCTTTACATACAAAAGGATTCTTACAACATGAAGAACCAAGACAAATGCTTCATAAATCACATACCATATTTTAATATCTATAGCTATCTGAAATATATCTAATCCTCCTAACCTAGATGCTAGTCCGCGAAGTATCACAGAATGCGGGTCAGACTTCTACAGATAATTGGGCACACATCTGGATGGTTGACTACGAAGCATACCAAGTGTCATTTTCCCTTACCGACATCCAGCACTGTCCAATCCAGAGTAACTCTCCCTGTTCCTAGTGATTTTAGAACAAACCTGAACTAAACTGATTCACTAGGTAAGATCAATCAATAGATGTTCAGCAAGCAGAAAACACAATGTCCCTTGACCCATCTTTCTTGCACAGAAAGAGACAAGATAAGCGATGTATGCATAGCCACCGACTTTAGACCTAGGGTTTCAAAGGTACTTGAAAGAAGGGAAGTCATTTTGAATGTTTAATTGCTATTTTCAGCTCTGCTGTCAAAATGTTTAATTGCTATTTTCAGCTCTGCATCTTTTCCTTTGGTAAAGCATTCTAAAAACAGAGTAAGTCATGAAAGTTCTATGGAAAAGCTTACTTATTCCCCCAGGGTATTTTGGACAGCATGGTGAATGGAGGTGCCCACCAGACCATCCTGAGATTCTCTGAGTTGGTCTCCACGTGCATGGAGGCCTGCTCTGGCATGTACATTACTTTGAGCCAAGAGCACTGATGGTCCTGGAGGCTAGCCCTTGCCTGGGTCTTCCTGCCCTTCCCCTTGAAACCTTGGGTCTGTTGCCCCATGTAACAGAGTGACAGGCACTGCCTGCCCCAACAGCTTTTGCATAAAAGCAAACTTCTTGTTTATTCTGCTTGAATAGAATGACACTGAACTCAGATCAGCCCCACCCCATTCTTGCTTCCAGGGAGCACGTAATAGGGAAAAGCTGTGGAGAAGACCAGGGAGGAGTTTGGGCGAGCAGGGAGGAGTTGGAGGCCTTTTGCCCTTCCTTGATCCTGGAAAGGTATGAGGCCTCCTCCACCTTCCTCCTGGAACAAAACCTATAATCAATTTTAAATTACTCTTCTTATTCCTTTTTGTTTTTGCCACCAGGCTTATCACTGCCAGTATGGATCCGCCACTCCCAGGGGCCATTTTTTCCTTTTTTTTTTTTTTTTCTCTTTCTATTTTACTGGCTAGAACAGAGAGACATTGAGAGAGGTGGGGGATTTAAAGAGGGAGAGAGAAAACAGACCTGCGTTTCCTCTCATGAAGCTCGCCCTTGCAGGTGGGGAGCTTGAACCCAGGCCCTTGTACATGGCGTGCACTTAACTGGGCGCACCACCACTTGGCCCCCTACGCTTCTTATTCTAAAAGGAACTGGGTGAGGAACTGGTGAGTCCCTGATCATTGTCCCTTTATTTTTCAGATTCTCTTTTAGCTTAAGAACTGCAGGCAGAGCGCTAAGAGTTCTCATCTGTCTTTAGCCAAATTTATCAGCCTCACGTTACTTCCTCTTGCCCCAGGGCCACGTCCTTTTGGGTCAAGAGCTTCAGTCCGGATCAAAGAAAATGTCATCTTTGGCCAGATTCTTGCCCTTCTCCTAATTGAAGAAGTAATCACTATACCCCCACCTCCTAGGACCCAGAGTGCCGCGGACCACTCAGTGGACGAGCAGCAGGAGGGTCAGGGGTCTTGAAGGCAACCTCCCAGGTGGGTCAGGAGTCGGTGAGGGAGAACAGATAGACACCACACTCTATTGGAGGGTGAATCTGGACTCGTTTTAATAGTGAAACTGCATTAGCTTTTATACTTTTTTCAGGTTACATTCAGGTTGTCTAAGCAACCAGCTCATAAAGAAGTAACAATAGTCTTGTGGCTTTGGCAGGCTACATGTTATTCCCCCATAACTGTAAAGAATGGGTACAATACTTTGTATTGTTCTGTTCCCAAGGGAGGTCATACCCAGAATTGTTTTAGACTTTTGCTGAGGGCTATCTCTACCATTAATCTTCTATGGGGGCATACAGATCTTTGACTAGTCGTGGACCACTGCTCATCTAGGTCTGGTACAGTTTAACTATTAATCTTTCTTTGTTTCAATATGTCAACTTGTACCTGGGAGGCCTCAAATCTCTGTATTGTTTTTATGAGGGGCAAGTCATAACATGACTTGATTTGTCCGTCTATGCTGACCCACCTTCTCCACTTTCATAATGTAACTTTCAAATATGCTCCTGTGTAAGGGAGAGGGGGTGCTTCTGACTCTCCATTCCCACCAGGCACTGCCAAAGCATTATTAATCAATTGTGACAGTATAATTGTTTGTAGCAATAACGGGGGGGAGAATGCGTCGACCCATTCCCGTCCTTCTGCCCAGCTTCTTTGAAGTCTGAATGCAGGTCCAGAGGAGATGACTTTGTCAGTCTCTCTGGTGGTCGTGACGGGGCAGCACACCAGAGGAATATCTTTGAATGGGAACTGTCCAAGTGTAAGCTTATCTGTAAATACCTTCTCTCTATTTGAGCACCACATTATTCTCAGAGCAGGGACCCCCTTCTTATCATGTGAACCCCCCCCACACACACACACTCTTAGGTGCCTCAGATTCCCCACTAGAGATTTATACCCTATCTGTCTTTTGCAGAGTTTAGGGCCTATCTAATCATTATGGACCTTGCAAGTTATTATTAACTGAGGTTTCCTGTGCTGATTTAGCTAATGTTTGGTTTTTACCAGAACACTGCTCATCTCCAGTTTATGGTTGGTGATGGGAGGGATTGAACTTGGGACTTTGGAGCCGCAGTCCTGAGAGTCTCTTTGCATAACCATTATGCTATCTACCCCTGCTAATATTCTTTTGATTATCCAATTCATTAAAAAAAAATCCAAAACCTGTGGAATTTTCCTCTGCACACCTATGTGGACAAAGCTAACTGCAGACAACTAATGGGACTGGGGAGAATTTCAGACTAGTCTTTGAGCTTGGGGAGGAAGACTCAAAATAGAAAACATAAGCAAAGTAACCATAAAAAAAAAAGCTCTCAAGAATGATGCCAATGCCACACACCAAGAACTCCTTCCAATGAAATCATATATTTCCTTTTCTTTTCTTCTCCTTTCTTTCTTTCTTTCTTTCTTTCTTTCTTTCTTTCTTTCTTTCTTTCTTTCTCTCTTTCTCTCTCTCTTTCTTTCTTTCTTTCTTTCTTTCTTTCTTTCTTTCTTTCTTTCTTTCTTTCTTTACGAAATTGTAAAAGCAGACAGGGGAGATAGCACAATAACTATGCAAAAGACTCTCATGCTTGAGGCTCTGAAATTCCAGGTTCAATCCCCCACACCACAATAAGCCAGAGCTGATCAGTGCTCTGGTAAAATAATAATAATCAAAAGAAAACAATAAATTCCTTTCCAACCTGGGAGTGATGAAAGTCTTTCTAATTATGATTTAAAACCCAGAAGTCACAAAAGAAGAATTCGATAGTTTGCATATTAGACTAAATTTTATTTTATTTTACTTATTTTTATTAAGATTTTATTTGTTTATTAGTGAGAAAGATAGGAGGAGAGAAAGAAAGAACCAGACATCACTCTGGCACATGTGCTGCTGAGGAGTGAACACAGGACTTCATACTCCCGTGTCTTATCTACTGAGCCATCTCAGGAACCACTTAGACAAAATTTTTAAAATCCACTTTTAGGTGGCTAAAATTTCAACAAGAAAAAGACATGATAAATGATAAACTGGGAAAAGGTTTTGTAACTTATTTCAGAAAATAAAAGTTATATCCTTCCTAGAATTTAGATTTAAAAAGACCAGGAATAACATTGAAAAATGAACCATGTAGCAAAAGAAATGTAAACAGGGGGGATAAGGGCAGGGGAGGTGTGTTGGGGGAGACAGCATAATGGTTATGCAAAGAGACTCTTAGGCCAGATGCTCCAAAAGTCCCAGGTTCAAATGTCCAAACCACCACAAGCCAGAGCTGAGTAGTGCTCTGGTTAAAATGATAATAATAAAATAAAAATAGATAAATAAACAAATGGGGGGTTAAACATCTATAAGAGGACCAAACTCACCATTAATA
The DNA here is from genome assembly GCF_950295315.1 of Erinaceus europaeus. Classification (NCBI taxonomy): domain Eukaryota; kingdom Metazoa; phylum Chordata; class Mammalia; order Eulipotyphla; family Erinaceidae; genus Erinaceus; species Erinaceus europaeus. Next base: position 120,760,360 of record NC_080185.1, read on the forward strand.
GCAGGAATACAAATTCCAGTCTATTGAGTGACCGTTCCTCAACACTTAATGGGCAAATATTTCAGTTAGACAGTACACACTGTAGCCAAGGTAACAGGAAATGAGCTTCCATAAAACATGGCTGAAAAAAAAAAAAAAAGCAAGCCATCATTTTTGGGGAGAGAGTTTTGTACTATCCGATGAAACTACAGGTGCATTTATTCTTTGACCAAGGAGTCCAGTGAGAAGATATCCCTTCAAATAAATGAGATGAGAAGTGTTTGCATTCTTTGTAATAGCAGAAGACTGGAACCAACCCAGCGGCTGCATAATCTAGTGAAAATAAATTTTGGTCATGCCAGAAGTTCTAGTCAGTCATAGAAATTGATCAAGTGGGATATAATAGCATAATAGTAACGCAGAAGACTTTCACACATGAGGCTCCAAGGCTCTAGGTTTAATTCCTAGAATGACCATAAACTGGAGCTGAGCAGTGTTCTGACAAACAAACAAACAAACAAAAAGTTGAACCAGGAAGTATACTAGTACAGTGTGATTTCCAGGTTCTGTTGTTCAGTGGCAAAGTGTAAGATCACAGTCATGGATGACGTTGTTTAAGGACCCTCCATATGGTCTTCCAAAGGGGCTGCGCCAATCTGTATTCCCACCGGCAGTGAAGCAGAGTTCCCTTTTCTCTACAACCTACCCAACACTTGTCATTTCCTGGTTTGTTGATATAGTCCATTCTCTCAGGTGTGAGATGGGAATCTCTGTGTAGTTTTAATTTGCATTTCTCTAATAATAAGCGAAGTAGAGCATTTCTTCATCTGTCTGTGGGCCATGTATATCTCTTCTTTAGAAAACTGTTTAGCTCTTTGGCCCACCTTTTAATTGGGTAACTTTTGCTTCTTTTTAACATTGACTAAACCATAGGATAAGAGGGGTACAGCTTCACACAATACCCACCACCAGACCTCCGTATACCAACCCCTCCCCTGATAGCTTTCCTACTCTTTATCCCTCTGGGAGTATGGACCCAAGATCATTGTGGGATGCAGAAGGGGGATGGTCGGGCTTCTGTAATTGCTTCCCCGCTGAACATGGGTGTTGACAGGTTGATCCATATTCCCAGTCTGTCTCTCTCTTCCCCTAGTGGGGAAGGGCTCTGGGGAAGTGGAGCTCCAAGGCACATTGGTGGGGTTGTCTGTCCAGGGAAGTCTGGTTGCATCCTGTTAGCATCTGGAGCCTGGTAGCTGAAAAGAGAGTTAATATACAAACCCAAGCAAACTGTTGGATAATTATGGACCTAAAGGATGAAATAGTGCAGGTGAAGTGTTGGGGGGGTCCTCCATTTTGTAGATAGCTAGTAGGAATATTTTAGTTATATTTCAAAGGACCTGTAGCTATACTAGTGTTTTTTTTGTGTTGTTGTTGTTTGCTTGTTTGTTTGTTTTGCCTGAGCCTGAAATCTGATATGCAGGTGAATCCTAATTCTTGTCTGGGGAGATGATGTCATGGCTGGGAAAAGGACCAGAAAGCTGGATCAGGGAAGAGAGTAGCTCCATAATATGGGAAAGGTGTATAAATATTGTTGACTGTAAACCCCATCGATTTGATGTGATCTGGGGCCCATATTCAGCTTAGGAGCCTGTGTGACCTCTGCATCCCTCTAGATCTGAGCTCACATTCTGTGGTCATGAGTAGGAACATTCCAAGCTGCTCCAGTATCAGGACCCATCTTCCTCAGGTGTATCATAGAGTATGTTGTCCGTCCTCCCTTGGGAGGATGGAATATTCTCTACCATTGTTGATCCAGGTTGAGGGCAAGGTCCTATGGGGGCCCACAAAGGGGTCTATTTTGTTGTTCCTGATAGAGATCACCGGTAACCATGGAGAGAGGGATTTATTTGAGGTCTAGGCCCATCAAGTCTGTTTGGGAGACTCAGGACTCCCTGATTAGGGGCCCAGTTGGTGTAATTTTTGCTTCTTTTGTAGAACTGTACCATTCTGTCTAGATGTTTGGTATCAGTCGCTTGTCTGATGTGTGATGTGCAAATATCTTCTCTCATTTACTGGGTTGCCTGGTTATTCTTGTGTAGTTTGCTTATGATGTGTAGATACTTTTTAGTTTCAGATAACCCCATTTATTTACTCTTGTTTACATTTCCCACGCCCAGGAGGTTGAGTCTCTAAATACATCTTTGAATGTGAAAGTCCTGCAAAGTTTCACCAAAATTTTCTTTTATAAATTTTAGAGTTCTTAGTCTAATATCTAGATCTTGAATCCATTTTGATTTGACTGTGGTGTGTGGTGTTAGGTAATAGTCTAGTTTCACTTTTCTACATGTGGCTGTTCAATTTTCCCAGCACCTCAAGAATTATGTTAAATAACAATAGAGATAGTGACCATCCTTGTCTAGTTTCTGACTTTAGGGGGGAAAGCATTGAGAATGATGTTAGATGTGGGTTTTTTGTAAATGGTTTTTATTGTGTTTAGAAATGGTCCTTCTGTTGAGGGACAAGGAGTACCTGGAGGGGTACAGTACTAGTGCCCAGAAGATAGGAATGTTTACAGGTGTGGCTTGGAAAGGTAGAGTTGGGGCTTGGTTTTAAAAGCAAGACACCTAGTCTTGTGGACTCTCTCTCTCTCTCTCTCTGCCCAGACCATCATGTAGTGGTAACTCAGCTTTTTTAAAATTCTCTCTCTGTCTTTCTTTCTTTCTCTCTCTTATGCCCTAACATGTGAATGTTCTCAATTTTTCCGAATAAAGTTTAAAGTACCTGTAATTCATACTCTCTCCTCAATTCTTTGTTGAGACAATGCATGATGAACTTTTTAATGTTGGGGGAACAAGTGCCACCCCCCCTTCCCCCATAACACTTCTACTCCCAGTTTCTGGAGGGTCTTTATCATAAATGGGTGTTGGATTTTGTCAAATGTCTTTTATGCATCAATTGGTATAACCATGTGATTTTTATCTTTCTCTTTGTTGGTATCATGAATTACACTGATTGACTTGCAGATGTTAAACCATCCCTATTCCCCAAGGATAAATCCCACTTGGTCTTGATGAATTATTCTCCTGATATGTTGTTGGATTCAATTTGCCAAGATCTTGTTTGGGATCTTTGCATCAATGTTCTTCAGGGATGTAAGTCCATGGTTTTCTTTTCTGAAAGAGTCCCTTCCCCCTTCCTGCTTTGTGGATCAAAGTGATGATTGCCTCATAAAATGTGCTTGGTAGTGTTTGTCCTTCAATTTTCTGCAACAGTTTGAGGAGAATAGGTATTAGTTCTTCTCTGAAAGTCGTATACAATTCATGAGTAAAGCTGTCTGGTGTGGGGGCGGCTGGCTGGTGGCTCACCAAGTTAAGCGCACATAGTATGAAGTGCAAGGACTAGCACAAGGATGCTGGTTCGAGCCCCTGGCTCCCTATCTGCAGAGAGGTTGCTACACAAGCAGTGAAGTGGGTTTGTAGGTGTCTATCTTTCTGTTTCCCTCTGCATCTCCCCCTCCCTTGTCAATTTCTCTGTAATAATAATAATAATAATAATAATAATAATAATAATAATAATGGTCACAGGAGCAGTGGATTCATAGTGCATGCACCGAGACCCAGTGATAACCCTGGAGGCAGAAAAAAAATCTGTCTGGGCCTGGGCTTTTATTCTTGGGAAGATTTTTGATTACTGATTAAATTTCTAAACTAGTGATTGGCTTGTTTATTTATTTTTTTAAATTTTTTATTATCTCTATTTATTTACTGGATACAGCTAGACACTGAGAGGTAAGGGGGAGATAAGGAGAAGAGAGGAGAGACACCTGCAACCCTGCTTCACCACTCTCAAAGCTTTGCCCCTGCAGGTGGGAACTGGGGGTTTGAATCTTGGTCTTGTACGTTGTAACATGTGCGCTCAGGCTGGGGTAGACAGCATAATGGTTGTGCAGACAGACTCTCATGCCTGATGCTCCAAATTCCCAGGTTCAATCCCCTGTACTACCATCAGACATAGCTGGCAGTGCTCTGGTAAATAATAATAAATAAAAATAAATAAACAAGCATGTGCGCTCAACCAGGTGCACCACCACCCGGCCCTGATTGGTTTGTTTAAGCTATCTACTTCCTCTTGGGTTAGACTTCTCTAAGTTGTCCAATTCATTTCCATAGAAATATTCATAGTATTCATGTATGATCTTTTGTATCTCTCCATTTTCAGTTGCAATTTCACCTCTCATTTCTGATGGTTTTTGCATAGCTGTCTTTGTTTTGCTTTTTGTGACTCTAGCCAGTGGTTTATTTAGTTTATTTATCCATTCAAAGAACCTACTCTTGATTTCATTAATCTTTTGGATTGTCTCTCTGGACTCTATTTCATTAATTTCTGCTCTAATTTTGACTATTTCTTTTCTCCTGATGACTTTTGGGTCTCTTTGTTTCTCTTTTTCTAGTTGACTCAGTTGTAATGTTAGGTAGCTTACTTGAAATCTCAGCTGTTTGTTAATATGGGCCTGAATTGCTATTAACTTCCCTCTTAGGACAGCTTTTGCTGCATCTCACAGGATCTGGTAGTTGGATTCTTCATTTTCATTGTTCTCCAAGTAATTTTTAATTTGCCTTTTGATTTCTTCAGTGAAGAAGGTTATACGCTATTGTTGATTACCATTCAGGCCCATGTTCCAAAATTTCTACTAGCTCATATGAAGTAAGGTGTTGGAGCAGGGGGAGAAGCAAATGCTTTAAGGACAGCAAGAGGGAGATGGGGAGAGGTATTTTTGTGAACTGGAAAACAGTTGGTAGCTATATATCCTAGAGGTGGGGACAGGAGGGGCTTTTTTGAAGAGGAGCTAGATCTGTGGCCAGGCCACCATCTTGACTCATGACAGTTTGACATTTAAAAACTAAACAAACAAAATAAACTTGATTCTTTAACACAGATACTTGGAGAAGTGCTGTGCCAGGGACTGAACTATGCTCCTCTTACACACAGTTTCTTATGTTGAAGTCCTAACCTGCAATATGACTGTATTTGAATAAGCAAGTAGTTAAGGTTGTGTGGTATTGTTGCCCTGAATTATTAGGATTAGTGTCCTTTTAAGAGGAAATATCAGAGAGTTGGTCTGTTGTCTCTCTCCTGTGAAGACAGAATGCAAAGAAAGCCATTTTATAAGGCAGGAAGCATACTTTCATCAGGAGCTGAACTGGCTGGCATCTTGATCTTGGATTTCCTAGTCTCTGGAACTTTCTGTTCCAGAAAAGAGATTTCTTTGTGTCATCCAGTCAATGTATGGTATTTTGCTATGACAGTCCAAGCTAACTGATACCCACTGGTTCTGATCCAACGAGGGCATGTTGGAGGTTGAGTGAGAGAATAAAAAAGCACTTCAGTTCTGTAATATTGAGGGGGGAAAGTATTTTGATGACTTCCTGGGTCTTCACTTTAGCTTTCAGGGAAGGAATACATCAGGATAAATTGAGAATGTTCACTGTGTTTTAAATAGGGAGGAGGGGAAAGGTCATGGGTGGTGGCACACCTGTTTGAGCTCATGTTCCTATGTGCAAGGATCCAGGTTCAAGCCCCTACTCTCCACCTGCAGGGGGATATCTTCATGAGGGATGAAGTAAGTCTGCTGGTGTCACCCTCCGTTTCTTTCCCTCTCTGTTTCCCCCTCCCTCTCAATTTCTCTCAGTCCTATCTAATACGAAGAAGAGAGAAAGAAAGAGAAAGAAAGGGATAAGGAAAAGAAAGATAAATAGGAAGGACAGTACTGTTGGATAATAAAACAGTGTTAAATAGAATACATTAATGAATCCTAGTCTATCAGTGTACTTGTGACACTCATTTGAACCAGTATTCACAGAGGTTGGAACAGTGAGCTTTTATTTAGGCTGAATGGAAAGCAAAATTATTATTGAAAAATTGGCTGCAATTCTAGGATAAGACATATGTTATTATCTACCACAATGAAAGAAGAGAAAGCCACTTCTATTTTGATCAAAAGACTCAGGGTCTTAAGAAGCTATTTAATCTAACTCTATACTTTGTGCATCTGGAAAAAAAAATTGAATGTGAAATTTTTCTCTCCTCACTGTCATTTCCTAATGGTACTTTGAAACTCTAGAGCAGAGACCCTGACGGCTTAGGGAAGTAAAGATGTGCAATTCTTTGTTTCTTAAGAGTGAAAACCATCAGAGTATGTTTTGAGTTGGCCCAAGGCTTGGTGTTTTGCGACCAGTTTTCCTTGTATACCTATCTTTCTTGTGGCCTGCCACAAGCATTTGTAAGATATTCTCTTGGGTGAGGGGGAGAGCTTTCAGACAGGAAACAAAACATCCATTTCTCTGTTGATTAGCATTTCATTGTATGTATAGATGTTGTGATTGACATAGCCAGTCTGCCACTGAGGGATGCCTGGATTGATTCCTTTCTTTATGCATTGCTAATGCAAATGTAATTCTACTTCTATACCCATAAATGTCTCCTCATACACAAGTACAAGAGTTTTTCAGAATTTATCTCCAGAACAGAATACATTGATAGTGGTACATTATGCCCATATTTATTTTTAGTACCTAGTACCAAATAGTCTTCTTTAGTGGGTGATTGAGTGAGCATTACTTCCTGTCATTAGTCTATAAGTTATTTTAAAGACAGTCTTTCTATATTTATAAACCAGGGCCTTATTATTTTGTGCAGATAATATATATTTAATTTTAGCAATTTAGATGACATAGAGTGATGAAAAGAATATATTTTTTAGTTTTTTTATATTTATTTATTTTCCCTTTTGTTGCCCTTGTTGTTTAACACTGTTCTTGGATAGGACAGGGAGAAATGGAGAGAGGAGGGGAAGACAGACAGGAGAGAAAGACAGACACCTGCAGACCTGCTTCACCGCTTGTGAAGCGACTCCCCTGCAGGTGGGGAGCCAGGGGCTCAAGCCGGGATCCTTAAGCAGGTCCTTGCAATTTGAGCCACATGCGCTTAACCCGCTGTGCCACCGCCTGACTCCCAAGAATAATTTTTTTAAAACTCACTTAATCCCTATCATCCAGACAGCTCTACTAACGTTTGTTCATATTTTACTTTTAAGCATCACAAATCCTAAGCATAAAAGTAAAATTTTCAATTTTCAAATTTTATGAGCAAATAGTTTTTTTCTCATAGTTTGCTTTTTAGAATACAGAAAATCTCCAACATAAAAGTAGAGTTCTACATACTGACCACCCGATTTGATTTGCATTTGTTATGTTTCAAATAGTGATTGACAGATTGATTTGCTATCAAGGAGAATGAGTGAAGAGAGAGACTAGAGCACTGGCTAGCTCTGGCATAAAGTGTTGCCAAACATTGAACCATTGACCTCTGGTTTCTCAGGCAGGCAGACAAGTCCTGCGCTCTGGTGCTGAGCTATCTCTCTGGCTCACTGATTTGCAGTGGGACTAATTGGTTTCATTTATAAAAACTCAGAAACCTTTTTAAAATAAATACAAGATTAAGGCATTTCAGACTTTAAAAATATTTTTATTAGTGACTTGACACTGTTTTACAAGATTATCAGATTTCAGGAGTATTTTCAGAACCATACTTGGTGCATGCAAATCACCAAAGTTCTATAAAATATTTATCCTGTTACCCACTCTTTAAAGTATTTCTAAGTCAGAAAGAGAAAGTCAAAGAGCAGATAAACTCAGTAATACGTAGGATATAAAAACACAAAGCAATAAGACAGGCAAACAAACCCTTCGATTCTAACTGCTAAAGGTGGGTGCTATGGAGCACCTGGTTGAGCACACATCTTTCAATGCGTAAGGACCCAGGTTCAAGCCACAAGTCCCCATCCACAGAGGGAAAGCTTTACAAGTGGTGAAGCAGTGCTGCAGGTGTCTCTCTTTCTCTCTCCCTCTCTCTCCCCCTTCCCTCTCCATTTCTGACTATCTCTATCCAACAAAGATAATAATATATTTTTCAAAGCTTCCCTATTTGAAAAAAATACATAGACTGCCAACAGGGAGGAGATAGGGGTGCACAAACGGTGGAAGGTCCCACTGAGTGCAGTGGAGGGATATCAGCACTTTGGTGGCAGGTGTGCTGTGGCTGGTGGAAGGATATTGGTGTGGTTGACATAGCCACTTTTGAAGAAGTGTAAAAAAAAAAAAAGCGCTCTGGAAACACATGCAATTGCATAACACAATGTCACCTCAGTTTGAAAATTGTCATTTCCTATAAGGCCACAACACTATGATCACTTTCAACACAATTGACCCAGCTTCCTCAGTGCTATCCAAGAATTTGCAATAGACAAAATGTTTTCATCAAAATGTGTGAAAAAAGGTTTTTGCTCTTTTAGTATATGAAGCATCAAGAAACACACAGCACACAAGCAGATAGTCTATCTGTTTCATTAAAAATTCTTTTGTAGGGCAGTTAGGAAAGCAAAGTCTTAAAAAAAAGTTCCTTGAGGATAAGTGAATGGAAAATGACTGTAATAGAATCTACTCCATTATCAGCATTCAAAACGTCCCAATTTACCCTCCCCGACCCAAAAGATCTCTTCAGCTCATATTTATGCATGCTGGGTACCGCTCCTTAGTAAGGAATACACATGCAATTATTTCCTTTTATAAAGGAGAGAGAGAGAGAGAGAGAGAGAGAGAGAGGGAGAGACCATGTGAATGAAACTTCTCCCACTGTGGTGGGGAGTTGGGCTCAAACCCAGGTGGTAAGTGCACCATCCAGGTGACCTGTATTGCTGGCCCACCTTTTACAAGTCTTGCTTTTGATTTACAAAACAAATATTCTGAGGATGTAGAGATGGAAGTTCGATTTGGATGAAGCACAACTCATCCACTATGTTTTGTCCTTTGTCTCCCGTTTAAGAATCATTCACTTTTATCCTGCATTGACAAATCATTCCTCCTGTTTTCTTTTCTTCCTTTTTTTTTTTTTTTGCCACCAAGGTTATTGCTGGGGCTCGGTGCTTGCACTATGAATCTACTGCTCCTGGAGGCTTTTTTAAAACTGTTATTTTCTTTCTTTTTAAAATTTTATTTTATTTAATTTTTATTTATAGAAAGGAATCACTGACAAGAAACATAGGATAACAGGGGTACAACTTCACACAATTCCCACCATCAGAACTCTGTATCTCATCCCCTCCCCTGATAGCTTTCCTATTCTTTATCCCTCTGGGAGTATGGACCCAAGGTCACTATGGGTTGCAGAAAGTGGAAGGTCTGGCTTCTGTAATTGATTCCCCGCTGAACATGGGCATTGACAGGTCGATCCATTACTCAGCCTGTCTCTCTCTTTCCCTAGTGGGGTCGGGATCTGGGGTAGTGGGCTCCAGTGCACATTGATGGGGTCGTCTGCCCAGAGAAGTCCAATTGGTATCATCTTAGCATCTGGAACCTGGTGGCTGAAAAAATAATTAACATATAAAGCCAAACAAAAAAACCTAAAGGCTGGAAGAGTTCAGATGATGAGTTGGGGATTCTCTGTTTTGTAGATAGTAGGCCTATTTTAGTTATATTCCAAAGGGCCCGTGACTATACTAGTTTTTTTTTTTTTTTCTGAGCCTGACCTCTCTCTGATATGCAGGTGGATCCAAGTTATTGTCTGGGGAGATGATGTCATGGCTGGAAAAGGGACAGAAAGCTAGATCAGGGAAGAGAATAGCTCCCAAATATGGGAAAGGTGTATAAATATTGTTGACTGTAAACCCCATCAATTTGATGTGATCTGGGGCTCATATTCAGCTTAGGAGCCTATGTGACCTCTGCATCCCTGTAGATCTGAGCTCACATTCTGTGGTCATGAGTAGGAACATTCCAAGCTGCCCCAATATCAACCCATCTTCCTCAGGTGTAGCATAGAGTATGTTGTCCAGCCTCCCTTTGGAGGATGGAACATTCTCTGCTGCTGTTGATCCACGTTCCTGGAGGCTCTTGCCCTTGTTTTTTAGTGTTGTGGTTATTTATGTCCTTGTTGTTGGATAGGACAGAGAGAAATGGAGAGAGGAGGGAAGACAGAGGGAGGGAGAAAGACAGACACCTGCAGACCTGCTTCACTACTAGTGAAGCTAAACCCCTGCAGGTGGGGAGCCGGGGGCTCGAACCGGGAGACTTATGACGATCTTTGTGCTTTGCGCCATTTGTGCTTAACCTGCTGTGCTACCACCCGACTCCCTCATTCCTCCTGTTTTCTTTGAAAGATCTCAAAGCTCTTGTTTTTTACATTTAGGTTGACAATCTATTCGGGGTTAATTTTTGTGGATGACATGAGGCAAGGGTCAAGATTTGTGGCTTTCTTTCTTTCTTCCGAAGGGTTACAGAGGATTTTTTTTGTCTGTAATCCAAGTACTGTCTGAACACACCAGAAGGAATTTCTCACTGATAATTCGGTGAAGTTTTTATTTTTCCTTCATTAAAAATTATTTTATTTATTTATTTATTAGGGATAGAGGCAGAACTCCAGAGGGAAGGGAGAAGAAAGACACCTGTAGCACTGTTTGATTGTTTATGACGCTTCCCCTGCAGGTGTGGGCTGGGGGCTTGAACTACAGTCTACTGGATGTGCTACCATTCAGCCGAGTTCCTTCTATTTTTACAGATGAGCAAACTGAGGAGTAAAACAGTTAAGGCAAGGACCAGGCGGTGGCTCACCTGGCCAAGTGCACACACTATGATGTGCAAGTATCTGGGTTCAAGCCCCTGGTCCACACCTGTAGTGGGGAAGCTTTTAAGTTATCCTACAGACGTCAAAGTAAGCCAACTCTTGGCCCCATAGTTGATGAGATGTCTGTAGAATAACTTAAGGGGCCAGGTGGTGGCACACCTGGTTAAGTGCACATGTAACAATGCACAAGGACCCAGGTTCAAGCCCCCAGCCCCCACCTGCAGGGGGAAAGCTTCACAAGTGGTGAAGCAGTGCCGCAGGTGTCTCTCTGTCTCTCTCCCTCTCTATCTTCCCTTTCTCTCTCGATTTCTGACTGTCTCTATCAAATAAATACATAAAGATAATAAAAAAAATTTTAAAAGACAGAATAACTTAAAAGCCAGGGACAGAGCAACTCATTCAAGGAACTCACCCAAGGTCAGAAATCCAATTAGTGCAACATTTCCACTATTAGCATGTACAAATTTCTCAAGATGTCTTGTCAAGATGTGCTTTCATATTCTGTACCACTTCTGAATTTAACTTGTGATTTTCTATATCTACTTTGTTTAATCAAACAGTTTTGTTTGACAGAAGTGTTTGTTCTACAGACCTTTTTGAAAAGTATGAGGGCTTCCACTGTCTCCCACAAAGATAACTATGGGAAAGGATCAGCTTTGTAGAGTCTTGAGGAAAAAAAAAGTGGCAGAATCTGTTTATGCTGAAACCCTACCTTTGGTGTCTTGAAGAAGATCCCAGTAATAGGTGAAAATGTAATGGCTGAGGGATTGGGATGAGGAAAGGGGATACAGAGATAGCCTTTAACATTTCTGAATCTTTTTAAAGTTGGGTGGCCCCTGTCTTTACTACTTGGTCTGTGATTCTCAGGATGCTGGCCATATGTGAAGTGTTTTTCTCCAGAGAAGGGTCTCCAAGGAGTGAGAGATTACGTACCTTTGTAACAAAGAACTCCCTGAGGAGATAGCATAGTGGTTATGTAGAAAGACTTTGATGTCTGAGGCAACAAAAGTCCCAGGTTCAATCCTCAGTACCACCAGAGACCAGAGTTTAGTTGTGTAATGGAAAACAATGGTAACGATGATGACGACAACTACCACCACCACCACACAAACGCCCAGGGTCTCATTCTGGAAGGTCTCTTCTCAACATTGGGAGCAACTCCCAGATTCCAAAATAAAGACCAGTTCCAGAGGTGTCTGAGTCAACCTCCACCTTCCCTTACCATGAGCCAGAAGGTGAATCTCTGGTCTGTCATGAAAACTGAAATGGAGAAGCTCACCAAATATGGCTTGCAATGCCCGAGAAGTCTTGTGGAAGAACAAGGGAACAAAAATCTACTGGGCCCCTAAATAAGTCTTCAGATCAAGTTTACTTTCAGAGTTGGGACTCTGAAGTCTGGGTGGAGGATGACATTGAACAAAGTCATCTTGGAGCAGAGAGCTCTCTCTGTAAGGGATATCGCCTACTGCACTGGAGTCAGTTTA